>NW_008602876.1:1159-1432 GCF_000691845.1 Merops nubicus | reverse complement strand
GTACCTCCATTAATTTGGGGACGTGGTTAATTTGGAGATGTCAGTTTGGGGACATTCATTTGGGGCCCTTGTTAATTTGGGGTCTTCATTAATTTGGGCACTGCAGAGCTTTGTGAGGCTTCAATGCCAGACAAGGTACCTCCATTAATTTGGGGACGTGGTTAATTTGGAGATGTCAGTTTGGGGACATTCATTTGGGGCCCTTGTTAATTTGGGGTCTTCATTAATTTGGGCACTGCAGAGCTTTGTGAGGCTTCAATGCCAGACAAGAGC
>NW_008602876.1:0-1127 GCF_000691845.1 Merops nubicus | reverse complement strand
CCAGGCAGTGGTGAGAAAACTGGGGATGGGGGGGCATTTTCCCATGGGAAAAGCGGTGGGAATGGACCAGCGAAAGGGTTAAACCAGGGCTTAAAGCTGGAGTCCTTACAACAGCCCTGGGGGGCTCAGCTCCAGCTTTTCCAGCTCCTGCCTGGAGCTCTGGATATACTTTGTGGATGGAGGGAAAGGGGAGAGGGAAAATTCCCCCCAAAGCCTTCCCCATCCAGGGCTCCAAGGTGATGCTCCTGGGGTGCGCCAGCTTTGGAGCTTTCCAACCTTCCTCCCGGCCAAATGGCCAGTTAAAACTTCTCCAAACTCCAAGGATCCAAAGGTTTCCCAGGAGCATCCCAGCGAAAGCTGTTTGCCAAAGGCAAACGCAACCACGGACTCGCCATCCCCATCCCTGGGATACTTGCTCAAGTTCATCTCTTCCCGAAAAGGCCACACGTGAGCCGAGAGCCCCACGGCGACGCCGAGCCCTGGAGCCTGCGGGATCCAACCTTCACTCCAGGCAACGCGCCTCCCACGGGAATAAATGGGATAAACTGGTGCCGGGAACTGGTTCCCCCCCAGTTTCCAACCTTGCCTCAGCACCACCGGGCAACGGGTCGCTGCGGAAAACCACAGCGGGGATTTAATTAACGCAGACACCTCCTTCCTCCCATCCTCTCCCCCCCCTCGGGTCGGGGCACGCCGGCGGCTGGCGTCCCCCGGGCGTTTGGCCCCCGAGCCACGTTAGCCGAGGACATCGCGGCTCAGACGGGGAATATTTTCCACAGAGGAACAGTGGTGGCTGGAGCCGGGCCGGGGACACCCCCCGACAGTCCTTCAGGTGACACCAGCACGTGCCACCCAAAAGCGAGACGAACCCCGGCCCGTCCTTCATCCCATCCAACCCCCTGGTGCTTTTTTGGAGACGCCAGACCCAGTTTGGGGGTGATTTCATGTTGGTGGAAAAAAAAAAATAAATCCACCAGGGAAACCCCTTGAGATGGACAAATTTAGTAACTTTTTGTTAGTAATGCTTTAAATGGGATTATCCCTAATCTCCAGCGCTTGGCACCGAGATGAAATGCCAAATTCAGTCAGGGGCTTTCAGCTCCCAGCGCTGGGGATGTGCCGGGGGC
>NW_008602875.1:0-211 GCF_000691845.1 Merops nubicus | reverse complement strand
CACCACCTCTTTATGAAGGGCTGTGGGAATCACCCATATGTCAACCTTAATTTGGGGGCTCGGGGTTCAAACCCCAGCATTTCACTAAGCTGATCTCCTATAAGATGACCCTCTTAGTGAATGGGGAAAGCCTGTGGATGTTGTTTACCTGGACTTCAATAAAGCCTTTGGCACTGTTTTCCTTAGCATTCTCCTGGAGAAACTGGATGCT
>NW_008602874.1:0-3764 GCF_000691845.1 Merops nubicus | reverse complement strand
AGTCCCCACCTTGGTGGGGACCAAAACTTCTCCTGTGTGCCACTAAGTGAAGGGTGTAGATGATTTCCCACTCCATGTGTGGGTGGTCAGAAGCTGGAACAGATGGTGGAGGCTTAGTTGAAAGTGTTGCAGCTCTTCAAAGGAGCTGCCAAGTGATTGTTCACTTTGATGGGGTCTTGCCTGTGCTGCTGGAGGGAAGGCAGCCAGGGATGTCCAGAAAGAATCTGGAAAACCAACTCTGGGTTTCCCCTTCCCCAACTGGGGGAGTCCTGTGAGGTGCACGCCTGGATTTGTCCAGAAAAGTGGAGGGTTTAAGTTGGGGGTGACTTGCTGGGTGCTCCGTGTGGGAATTGCCCCAGTTCTTATTGCTGTGGTGAGATGCTGGTGGCCAACAAGTGGGATGATGGTGCCAACTGGCAAGGTGGGGAGCTGCTGGCTGGCGAGGTGGGATGGTCCCAGCCAGGCAAGGTGGGATGGTGCTGGTGGGCAAGGCAGGATGATGCTGCTGGCCAGCGAGGTGGGATGCAGCTGGCTGGTGAGGTGGGATGATGTTGGGTGATGGTGTCAGACAGTGAGGTGGGATGCTGGTGGTGGGTGAGGTGGGATGATGCTGGTGGGCGATGTGGGATGATGCTGGTGGGCAAGGTGGGATGTTGCTGGTGAATGAGGTGGGCTGCAGCTGGTCAGCAAAGAGGCTCCTTCTCAGCCAGCATGAACATTTCCACCTCCAGCAGCCCCGATCTTCCACACGGGTCTCCCTCTCCTGTTTTTCCCATATCTATATAAAGAATCCAGATAACGCATCGATCCAGGCGTGCTGAGGGTTTGCTTCAACTTTGAGCTTTTGATGCTTTTTATCCTCCCTGCTTTGCTACAGCCATTGAACCCCCCAAGCAGCCACCACATCCAGCGCTGGCTTTCAGACACGGGCGTTTAGTGGCCACGCTCGGCAGGTCCTTGCTCTCGGCGGTGCCTTTCCCTCCCACCCCTTCTCCTTTCCCTCCCACCCCTTCTCCTTTCCCTAATGCAATCACTTCTCCTCCCGAGGAGCTGTCAGTGCTGGGAAACTCCAGCTGCTCAACCACATTACTCAGCTCCCTCCTGCAGCCTTTGCAGTTATTAAGAGTTTATCGATCCCCGTCGCCGGCAATAAGCGACCCCATCCGACGCCTCGATATCCGGCTGCCACCCGTGAGGTTCCCCTGGGAAAAGGGGGTGGGGGTGGAGGGAGGAGCAAGTGGTGAGTCCTGTGTCTCCTCCCCAGCCTCCCCGAGGTTCGCATCTCGGACAACGGTCCCTACGAGTGTCACGTGGGGATTTACGACCGAGCCACGCGGGAGAAAGTGGTCCTGGCCTCTGGGAACGTGTTCCTCAACGTGATGGGTGAGTGCAGACCTCAGTTGGTTGAAGGGCAGCAGGGTTTGGCTCATTTTCTCCTCTCCAGAGGTGGGGATGAGGATGGAGATTTGGATGGGGATGAGGATAGGGGTGAGGACAGGGACAAGGTGGGGATGAGGATGGGGACAAGGATGAGAATAAGGATGGAGATGGAAATGGGGATGGGGACAAGGATGGGAATGGGAATGAGGGTGGGGATGGAGATGAGGACAGAGGTGAGGATGGGGATGGGGAAAGGATTGAGAGGGGGATGAGGATGGGACAGGGATGAGGATGGGGATGGGGATCAGGACAGGGATGTGGGTGGGGACAAGGATGGGAATGAGAATGAGAATGAAGATGGGCATGTGGATGAACTCCATCCTATTCAGGGATGGAGATTCAGAAAAGGAAGAGGATGGGGACGGGAATTAGGGCAGGGATGTGGATGGGGACAAGCATGGGAATGAGGATGGGAACATGGGTGAGGATGGGGATGAAGATTAGGATGTGGATGGAGTTGGAGTTGAGGATGCGGAGATGGGGTTGAACATGGGGACAGGGATGGGGACATTGATGAGAAGCATGGGCATAGGGAGGGATGGATGAGTGAGTGTTGAGGATACCCTGCTAAAGTCCCAACTCTGCTCCCTGGCAGCTCCTCCGACGTCCATCTCGGTGCTCGCTGCCGACACGCCAGCGCCCTTCAGCCGCTACCAGGCGCAGAACTTCACCCTGGTGTGTGTGGTCTCTGGTGGCAAGCCCGCCCCGCTGGTGAGCCCCCAGGAGTCATAGCTTGCTTATAAATCTCTGAAGCGAACATAAAAACATAAATATATAAAATATTGTACCTACATGTGCTGCTTTTGGAGGGAAAAGAAGGCAAAGAGCTGCCTGCTCCCCAAACCTTACCCTGCATCACCTTTCCGCAGGGACTTTGGGAGGAAGCTCCATCCAAAGCCACCCAAGGGGATGGGATTTGGGGGTGTCCAGGGTGGTGGCAGCCATCCCCCTCCAGCCTCACGGTCCTTTCCCCCCCACTCAGGTTTACTTCAAGCGAGACGGGGAACCCATCGAGGCCACCCCTCTGCCGGAGCCGCCGGCCGGCGCCGGGAACTGGGAACCGCGGAACCTCCTTCACCGCGACCTGGACGACACCAAGGTGCCCAAATCGTTGGCGGCCGAGGGGGAGGAGGGAGATACCCCGGCCCTCCTCCCGTCCCCTAAGGGGGTTGGCGGCCGAGAGGGGTCCCGTCACCGAGACCATCCCCGAGACGGTGGTGAGCCGGGAGTTCCCCCGGTGGGTGCACGTGGCGGAGCCCATCTACTACTTCCGCCACACCCACGCGCCCGTCAGCGACGGGACGGTGGAGGCTCGAGCCACCCTCACCTGGACCCTCAACCCCCAAATCGACAACGAGGCGCTCTTCAGCTGCGAGGTCAAGCACCCGGCGCTCTCCATGCCCATGCAGTCCGAAGTCACCCTGGGTAAGCGCCCCCCGCGGGGCTGGGGGGCGAGTTTGCCGCGGGGCTGGTGGGCGAGTTTGGGGCTTTTTTGGCAATTTTTCGCCTTTATTTGGCCATTTTTCGCCTTTCTTTGTTCACTTTTGAGGCATTTTGGGGGAAATTTTGGGGTTTTTCCTTCCAAATGTCTTTGGGATTTTTGGAAAGTCCCGGGATGCTTTTTTGCTGCGAATTCCTTCTTCAATTTTTGCATCTTCCAATTTGGCAATTTTTCGCCTTTATTTGGCAATTTTTCGCCTTTCTTTGTTCACTTTTGAGGCATTTTTGGAGAAATTTTGGGGTTTTTCCTTCCAAACGTCTTTGGGACTTTTTGAAAGTCCCGGGGTGCTTTATGGTGCGAATTCCTTCTTGAGGTTTTGCATCTTCCCATTTTTTTTTGCAAATTCCTTTCTCAATTTTTCCATCTCTTCCAATTTTTTTTTGGCAAATTCCTTTTTCCATTTTTCCATCTCTTCCAATTTTTTTTTTTTGCAAATTCCTTTTTGGATTTTTCCATCTCTTCTGATTTTTTTTGGCAAATTCCTTTTTCCATTTTTCCATCTCTTCTGATATTTTTTTTGGCAAATCCTTTTTTCAATTTTTGCTTCTCTTCTAATTTTTTTTTTGCAAATTCCTTTGTCGATTTTTCCATCTCTTCCATTTTTTTTTTTAGTATTCCTTTCTCAACTTTTCCATCTCTTCCAATTTTTATTTTGCAAATTCCTTTTTGGATTTTTCCATCTCTTCCAATTTTTTTTTTTGCAATATATTTGCAAATATCTTTTACTGAAATTTTGGCGTTTTTTTTTTTTATTCATTTTGCAATTTTTTTGTACTTTTTTCCCTTTTTTCCCCCCTTTTTTTTGCTTTTTTCATTATTTTTG
>NW_008602873.1:576-3321 GCF_000691845.1 Merops nubicus | reverse complement strand
ACCCCAGCCTGGCCACCAGCTCCAGGGGTTCCCCCCAGATATAACCACACCGAGCTCTTCCCTGTTCCCCGCCACCTCCCCATCCACAGCCAGAAATGCCACAGGAGTCCCCAGCAAAGGGTGGGCCCGATCTCCTCCTGTCACTCTGGGCAGGGGCAGGAGGGAGCACAAAACCAACAGCCCAGGACAGGACAAAGTGCAGCAAAGAAGGCGGCTTGCATGCGAGGCCAGGGCAGTGCCGGGACAACACGGCCTCCGAAAGTCACAGCTGGTCCCTCCCTTCCTCTATTTTTATGCAAACCAAAAAAAAAAGAAAAACAAACCATAAAGCTGCCGAGCCCTTGCCCCAGCTGTCGACTCGCCCAGGCAGATCTCATGTAGCTGCTGTGACACAGCCTGGGCGGTGTGAGGGCGCATCCTCGCCCCAGGGTTTGCACCTCCACCACTGGAAGCTGCTGGAGTTCAGCAGCTAGGGGACATGATCACCGCCCCAGTGCCTTCCCCCACCCTGGGTGCCTTCCTGGCCTCTACCGCCTCCCAAGCAGCCGAGAAATCCTTTTGGTTTCCTAACCTGCCAAAGGAAGATAAGGAACTTGGGGCTTTGAACATTGGGACCTCCTGCCTGCCTCTGATCCTGCATCCGCCTGAAGCATCCCCGCCTGAAGCATCCTGGCTCGGCGGGCAGGGACATGGGCTGGGCAGCACCCCACTTCCACTGCCACCCAGCAGAAAGAGCCACCGAGTCCAGCAGTCTGAGCCCTGGTGATGGCAAGGAGACAACAGTGGCACCGGGAGCTGCTGGCAGAGCCGCTGCGCGGGGCAGATGCTCCAGGTGCTTTTGGGTGCCACCGGCAGCTCCTGGCCTCTCCCAGCACCAAAACTTCAGGAAGTTGTTGGCTTCCAGCAGCAGGGAGGGGGTATTGCTTTGTTTGGAAGGGGAAATTTGGGTCTTCTCATCATAGACTGGAGCTTCAAACTATCCAGTACACAACCTACTTGCTGGAGCCAGCAATCGGCAGAGAACCTCCCGGCAGCAGCAGGTGCTGCAGGCAGGAGCGCTGCCATGCCCGTGCCCGTGCCCATGCCCCCCCCCCCTGCAGGGCGCCTGGGGGGAGGCCCCCCCTGCCTCTACCACACCAAAAGCACGTGTCCGCCCCTCTCCGGCTCACCCGCTGCGGCACAGCGGAGGCAGAAGCGGGCTCATGGCCACACGCAGGGCACAGCATCATGCCAAGGCAGCTTCACCAGTCAGCCCAAGACCTCCACGGTGCCAGTGGCTGGCATGGTCCCACACTCCCACTGCCACACACCAAAACTGGTGCTCTCTGCTCTCACCGCGTCCCGCCCGGCTATGCCAGTGGCTGGGAGCCACTGCTGCGGGATGGCACAAGTTGACGTCAAAAAATGTGCAGTGCTTATAAGAAGCACCTCCTTTTCATGCCATGGGCTGATTCTGCACAAAGAGTAAAGCTATTTTTTCTCCTTACTTTTTTCCCTCCCTAATTTTTCCCCCCCCCCTGTTTC
The DNA here is from genome assembly GCF_000691845.1 of Merops nubicus. Lineage (NCBI taxonomy): Eukaryota > Metazoa > Chordata > Aves > Coraciiformes > Meropidae > Merops > Merops nubicus. Next base: position 1,797 of record NW_008602873.1, on the reverse strand, counting down.
TGGAGGATGCAGGAGACCTGCAGCCCCCAGGGAGGACCATCATTTTCAGCCTTGCCAAGGACACCCAAGAGCTGCAGTGCTCACCAAACACTGCCCGCCTGGGCTCACGCAAGGCACCAGACCTCCTCAAAGCTTCCTCCAACTACGGGGAAAATGATTAGCCGTAGGAAGGAAGGGTGGGCAGGGAGGATGCCAGAAGCATACCCCCAGCACTGCAACCCCACCTCAAGGGGCCCTGGCGGAGGTGGGGATGCCATGAGCAACAGCACCCAGGGGGGCAACGCCAGTCCCACCTCCCCAGCTGCTCCCTGCTGGCTCGGGAGACTTTTCAGCCATGGCTCGGATCAAATCCTGGCAGTAGTGACCCAAGGCTCCGGCACTATTTACACCTGAACAGCTGCGAGGGCAAAAAATAAACATAAAAAAAAAATTCTTAAAAGAACCGTTTTGCCCTATTTTTTGCTTTAGAAACCATCTGAGATCAGAAATGCCACTCGTAAATTTCAGTCCCAGTAGAAGGGAGCTCAGCCGAACTCTTCCTCCTGCCTCCACTCCGGCACAGAGCGGGACAAGGGAAAGGGATGCCGGCCCACGCCGCAATCTCTGCCGCCTGGCAAGCCCCCAGCCGCACCTTAGTGATGCTCAGCACCAGCTGGATGGGCTCCCAGCACCAACAGCACCGGGGCGATGCTGCCCATCAGAGGTGGTCTCTGGAGCTCTGCAGAAAGGAGGTGCCAAACCCCCCCAGACGGCTGCACCCTCCACCACCGTTATTTCACACAGGGCAGCAGCCTGAGAGGAGCTGAGCCAGCAGCACGGCCTGCTGAAGTGGGACGACGTGTTTCCCCACCAGCCTGTAAACCCCATGGGGTTTTGCTCCGCCAGCACCGTCCCCTCCCCGGAAACAAGCGGGTCAGGGAGCTTGCACAACCGGTGAGCCCCTGCGACGGCACGGACCCGTTCCCGGCATCCCTCCAGGACGGCTCCTGCCACCGGCACGGCTCACGCCAAGGCAACAGTAAAATTAAAATAAAAATAAACCCAAAAAAACCAACCCTGGAGCACTCCGTTAAATGAGCATTTCAAGGCATTAATTATGTATTTCTCAAGGCAGGCAGGGGTTGAGCAAATAAAGGGCTGCCGGATTTCGGCGTGACTTCCTGCTGCCGGCAGCTTCCTCCGCCGACAGCGGAGCGCCGGCAGACCTTTTTTTCCGGCGGT
>NW_008602873.1:312-528 GCF_000691845.1 Merops nubicus | reverse complement strand
CCCAGAGTGCCATGGGAGCCTCAGACAGTCCCGCCTCACACCTGGAGCGAGGCTCTCCCTGGGAATTTCAGAAAGGGAATAAAAACCCCAACTGGGAGTTATTTAAAATAAATAAATGAGCGGCTGCCTCGCCCGCGGGCACAGGGCAGGGCTGTGAACGCCCACAGGAGCATCGCCGGGGTGCTTTGAAGAGAGTGAGCGGCACGTTATCGCCAT
>NW_008602873.1:0-224 GCF_000691845.1 Merops nubicus | reverse complement strand
GCAGGATGGGGGAGCTCAAGTCGATCCCAGTGCCCTCTCCCTCCAACCCAGCCGGCCTGGGGGCAGCATGTGGGGAGCCCATGGAGGAGCCCCCCAGCACAGCAGGGCAGCCAGGCTGGCAAAATGGGGTGCCCAGGGTGGCAAAGCCTTTGACTGGTGGGGCCCGACTACAGTGAGCGTGTGGAGGCCCTGACCTGTGCCCCAGAGGGATGTGCTCAGGCTGG
>NW_008602872.1:0-266 GCF_000691845.1 Merops nubicus | reverse complement strand
TAACACCAAGCGTACTTGGAAAAAGTACTTCCTTTTCCTTGCTTTAGATCTGGTGCTTCCCAATTTCCTGAGCCTCTTATTCCACCTTTCTCCACTCTGCCCCCACACAACCCCCTCACCCCCCAAGCTGCCTCCCTCCAGAGCAGAGCTGAAGCTTTCAAGCTCTCCTTCTGCAAAGGTGTTTTGTGCCTCTGAGGGATCTGGGGCTCTGCAGGGGGCCCTGGCCAGGCTGGAACCATGGCCGAGGCCCGTGGGGTGAGGGGCCC
>NW_008602871.1:0-11946 GCF_000691845.1 Merops nubicus | reverse complement strand
TCTTAAAGGTCTTTTCCAACATAAAGGGTTCTATGTTTCTTGTTGTTTTGTCTAAGTAGAAAAACTAGGGTTTCAAAGTTCTGAAGCATATATGTGGTTACACTTAGTGCTTGCAATTATTTTTAAAGGAACGTGATTTTTTTAAGCTCAAAAAGATCTACTTTAAATGCACAATGTAAGGTGGAAGTAAAAGTGTAATTGCTCATGATGTACACTTGTACTCTTGTATTGAACCAGACTTTGGGGATGCTGGCTTTTTGCTGTACGAGGTGTTCCCTAGGCCGTATCCTTGGATTGAGCTGCAGGAGGTGTCAAAACAGATCCTGTCTCTTCTCTCTCTATCCATCTTGTTGCTGTGCTGCTTTCATGGAATCATAGAACGATTTGGGTTGGAAGTGACCTTTAAAGGTCATCTAGCCCAACTCCCCTGCCACAAGCAGGAACATCTTCACCTAGATGAACTTTTGCAGAGCCTGTTCAAGTCTCTGGTTTTTATTTCCCATTTACACTTCTAAAAATTATGCTAGCCTCTGCACTGTGATTACTTTCTGATGCAGGACAAAGAGCAAGCACTTCCCATCCTTTTTCCAGGTCCATCAGGAAGAACTGTTCTTTTGCCTATGCAGTTTGCAGCAGACAGTCTAGGCAGACTCCAAATGCTCACTGGCTGTGTGTCTCCTCTGTAATGTTGTCTTCTAGACCCGAGTTAAAAGTGAGGAGGGAAGCTGGCTACTAAGTGTGGAAATTACTGGCCAGCTGCTGTGGCCACATTTGGTGGGCTGCTTCCTTCAGATTGTCCATGGCACTGCTGTGTCTGCTTACTTGCAGCTTGGACCGAGTCCCTCACTACAAGTATTTGTGGCAGAAACCTGCCTATAATATGTGGCAAGCACGTTCCATCACCTGCTGGGCGAGCCACAGCTACACAGTTAAATGCATGGGCTGTATAACAAAATCATGACTATCAGTATGTTGTGTGCTATGATAAGGTGGCTAAATCTCTTATTTTAGGCTCCCAGTGGTCAGAAAAGATCTTCCCAGCCATGAACAGTACAACTGTGTCTGCATGCACTGTGTGAAATCACTTTTCCTCTGAAGTACCAGACAGGAAACAAATTCAAGAATTTTACTAGCTGTCTGCTCTTGCAGAATGAAGTTTACCCTCCATGCCTTCACCAAGATGAAATACTACAACTATTTGTAAATATGCTATCAAAATACCTGGGCTATTTCTTTCCAAAAGCTGAACTACAAAGCACAGCAGTATTTAGGAGAAGAGCAATTTCACATGAATGGGCTAATAATTATATACTTGCTTTTAAGATAGCAAATAAAGATATAAATTTATTGCGTTTTGTCAGAAGATTGCCATAATACTTACCAGGAACGACAGAATAATAAATACTTCTCAAAAATATATTTATGTTGTAGTTGGTTCTTAAAATGAAATCTTTACTTCTGGATGCTGGTTTTGATTTGTCTAATTGCTTGGCTGGATTTAGTACCAGTCTACTTAGTCTTGTTTTGATTCTATACAGCTGATTATGTGAGAGACAGAATTGGTTTAAAGACCTTAGTTCTCAGTCTCCTTATTACATAGAAATATAATATTATGGGGCCTCACAGAGCCATAATTGGTAAGATGCATTGAAATCTCCAGCTCCAAGAGATTAAATAAATGCCAGTAATTTCTTATGAGGCTTTCTCTGTACTTTCCCCCATTCTTGGATTGTAGCCTTGCAGATCTTCTGTATTTTGGTTGACAGTAGCTGCTCTAGAAAGTACTTTTAAAAATTTCTAGAGGCATTTTAATCCAGAATCTATTAGGCCCAGGATTTTAAAGAAAATAAAAATTAATAGCTTGAGGAAGAGTCTTAAGGCTGAAGTGTAATGGCTGAAAGGCAGTCGTCAAGTTACATTAATCTAAGGATACGGGCAGATACTCAAGCTTGTATTTATCAGAAGTTTAACCTTCAAGTAAGATGAGCAGCAAATATTGTGGATGGAAATTAAAATGTCGTGGCTTTTAACCATTTTCATGGCAGACAGGAGGTGATGCTAGTACTTTGACATGACTAAGACAGAGTCTTCCCTAAGGCAGATCAACAGTGTCACCCTCCTGAACTGAGACATATGTCATACTGAGGGACATTTCAGGGCAGCTTGCTCAAGTATTTGTGTTACTCTTCTGCTAGTGTTAAAAGCCTGAGTGAAATTTCAGCTCTAAATAAGTTGTTGTTTAATTCAAATGGACTTTATATTTTTAACTCCGGAACATTAGCAGACTGCAAAAATCAAGTACATGTGTGATTTAATTAAAATCTAATCAGAAAAGACCTACCAGTGTCTACATAGATGTAAAAATATTTCTTCTAGTATGGTGGAAGTGTATGTATTTTTCCTTTAGTATTCTAAAGACTGGCTGGATCTGTTTTACTTGGCTTGAAAACAAAAGACACGGCTGCAGGTCTCTGGGTAGTGGCTTTTCACTGCAGTTCTAGGGAGCAAAAAAAAAAGAACTAGAAGGAAAATCCAGGAGTGGACTTTGGATGGATGGAAGCAAACCAAACTTCTTTGAAACTAAAGTGGTACTTGATTTGTTTCTAGTAGTAATAACTTGGCTTCATATGACTCAGCCAGGTTAGTGTCATCCCCAAACATTTAAAATTCAGGAATGGAATTGTTGTTAGCCAAGCGAATAAAAATCCGACTTCAGGTTTCAGATTTAATATTTAAGCCAAAGGAGATTTGTGTTATTAATTATTTTTCTTTTAAGAACCATAATTTGTGGCACAAAAAAAAAATCACAGCTGGGATGGAGGGAAGTGCCTGTGTTATGAAATTTCTAACTATGTGCTAGCTCAGCCCAGAGTCATTTAGCTTGCAAGACAGGGAAAAAAAAACCCAGATGTTTTCAGTCCAGTGGAGCTGTGGATGCCAGGCTTGTTCCTATCAATGTGTGCAGTGGCACATTGCGAAAGCTAACTAATACTGAGCTTTCCCACTGTGAGCAAGCCCAGAAGCAGCATCCGCACGGCATCCTGCCGAAGCCATTTGTCCAAGCCTGTGGTCCCTGTTAGTATGCTCATGCTGGGCTGTAAAGAGAGATCATTTCACTAGTAGCCGTGTTTGGTCTAAGTGGTGCTGGCTTGTACGTGTAGATATGGCCTCGCTTTTTCTCAAATGAAAGTACCATCTCCAGCAATTGGAGCTGGAAGCAGCGCAGGAGATGTTGAGACATGCAGTGAAATCATATAAGCTGGCAGCCTTGGGCCCAGCGCTCATGTGAAACTCCAAGTGGGCTTTTGTCCTTCCCCTTCTTATTAAGCAAGCCCAAACTTTGAAGACTAGACAAATCTGTAAAGGGACCTTTTAAATATGTAAAGAGAGCAATTTTTTTTGGTTCTTTTTCTCGACTTGAGAGCCCCACAGTGTGGGCTTTTTTTTCTTCCACTTTAACCGCATGGGTTAGCCATAGCGACCAACTGTTGGGACCAGCTGGCCTGTGTCAGAAATGGTGTGACCAGCAGGAGCAGGGAGGTGATCGTGCCCCTGGACGTGGCACTGGTGAGACTGCACTTGAGTACTCTGCCCAGTTCTGGGCACCACAGTATAAGGAGGACTTTTGAAGTGCTGGAGCAGGCCCAGAGAAGGGCAATGGGGCTGGTGAGGGCTGGAAAACATGCCTCATAAAGGCTGGCTGAGGGAACTGGGGTTGTTTAGAGAAGAGAAGACTGAGAAGGAGACCTTATTGCTCTCTAGAGCTACCTAAAAGGAGGTTATAGTGGGTCTGGTGTTGGTCTCTTCTCCCAAATTACTGATGATGGGACAAGAGAAAATGGCCTGAAGTTGCACCAGGGGAGGTTTCAATTGGGTATTAGGTAGAATTTCTTTACTGAGAGAGGAGTTAGACACTGGAACAGACTGCCCAGGGAGGTGGTGGAATTGTCATCCCTGGAGGTGTTAAAAAAAATGAGTAGATGGTTAGCACTTGAGGCTATGATCTGGTGGTTAGGGAAATGTTGGAATGAAGGCTGGACTTGATGATCCTAGAGGTGCTTTCCAACCATAGTGTTTCTATGATTCTGTGATTTATTACAGCTGAGTTGGGGCAGTTCATAGAATTGTAAGGTAAATGGCAGGCTGGGAGTTAGTCCTGAGTAAGAGATCAAATGAGTATTCTTGCTGAATGAATGTATGTTCTTTATTAAGGAGCAAACTTTCCATTTCAATAGCTGTTAGTTATAGTTAGTGCTTCCAGATTTTTGAGGTGCCTTATTGCTCCTGTTGTTTGCCACAGTGTTGTAATTTGGCAAGCAGAAGGCCCTCGCTGTGGTGAAGTACCTTTTCTTTGCCCCATGACATCTTTGGAGTTAGTGATGTCGTGGATTGCTGCAGTTCCTGCTGGATGTGTGCCTTTTCTGGAGAACATTGGTAGTGTTGCAGAACAACTGAATTTCAACAGTGCCAGTATGCATTCTGTAGCATGAACTGGAACAGGAGGCTAAAGGAGCTGTCAGGGCAGCACTGGTATGTGTTGAAAGCATATTCATGCTGGAGTGTTTGCCTGTCACACAACCCTGTCCGTAGACCTGCTACATAGCCCCTCCCATCTCTCCCTGGTTTCTAGGTAGAGAGATAGCAGAGGAAAGGAGAATTAGTAGAGTCTTTTCATAACCGTCTCAAACAGAGCAGTTCTCCTACTTTGTCTCTCTCTTGGAAGTACTGTGTGCTGTACACCTGCAAGCTCCTTGGAAGAGGGTGGGATAGACTGGGCTTTCCTGGGATTTCATATTGGTCTAGCCCACCTCTAAAGGCTTTCTTCCAGCTACTGTTCTTTGTCCTGTAGTCCAAACTTGCAGTACTGAAAAGTTCACGATTTGACCAATGATCATGATGCATTTGCAGAGAGAGTATTATGGCTATGCACAGGATATTTTCTTTTTTTGTAGCTTGTCTCATCTTCTCTCTGGAAAGCATGAGCTATACTTAAGAATGAGACAGTCTTTAGTTACGTGGTTACATGCTCTTTTTTTCCCCAGTGTTCTGCTTAATTTCAGCATATAGGATGATCCCACAAGGGGATAGAATTATGTCTGCATGAGCAAGATCAGATCTGCTGTTTCCTAATTTCCAAATGCCTGATTTACTTAATTTTTTTCCAGTTTAAACACCTTTGCTGTGATGGAGGGATTTTTCCCTTTTTTCAGTGTGGTGTATCTATAGACTTTACTGCAGATCCCTCCATAGAAAAGATGCAGAATTCCATGTCCCTTCTTCCTTGAAATAAAAGGCTCTATCTCTTGTACCTCCTTCCTTTTCTGGATGGAACATTCATGGGAGCATTAAAGATATGCATGGAATTGGGAGTCTGCAGTGTTAAAATAATATATATCAAATGTACCTGACTTGTTAAGAAGTTAATTTGCCGTTTGCTTTGTGTGGCATCTGCATTCATAATCTTTTGGCAGATCTAATTATTGTTTAAAACAAATAAGGGAAGGATTCCTTATCTACCTGTACAGAGCCATAAAAACAAATACTTCATCAAACTCTTGTCTTAACGGTAGAATTAGGGAGGGTCAGCTTAACCAAGTTAAGTTTTATTTTTTTTTATCGTAATGCACCTGGTTACCCACTAGGGGGAAAAAAGAAAAAAACACTCTTGTCCAACCTGAAGCGAAGCAAGGAAGTTCTGGGGAGCTTTCCTGAAGGAGATATTCAGGGTTTCCCCTTCAGAAGTGCAGGTTGCAGCATTTCTGAAGGAAACTGTTTTGACATACATATAAAGCTTTCTAAATGTGGGTGTGTGGAGCTGATCAAAATTATCACAAAGAGGTTAAAACAAAAGCAGTTGTCAGAATTGTCAGATTATGAGCCTAGGGAGCCTAGTTTCAGACTTGTACTAGTAGAGATGAGTGGTCACATCATGTTCATGCTGATCTTCAGGGTGTTATCAATGGTGTTAATCACAAAATAAATTGGGCTAGTCTCGTTCACAAGAGCTAAATGTAGTTACCCCTAAATCACACTTCCCCTTTCTCTTTGAAAGCTTCTGGAGTAATATCTGGTAGGTGATTCCCCTACTATTTCAAATTATTCCCTCTTTCCCTTTCTCTGCCTTTTTCCAGATAGCTCCATGACCTCAACAGGATCTCCTGGCAGAAACTTTAATAACTGTCATTTGCATTTCAGCTCTAGAGTGTCTTAAGAATTTTATTTTACAGACTGGAATAAGAACACAACTTTTTTTTTTTTTTTTACACAAAGGAACACAATTCCATTTCCTGATATTTATTAGATTCAGAATAGTAACTCCAGCATGACACAAAAGGGGAAAAAAAAACACACACAGAGTCCCTTTCCATTTCCACCCCCTCCCCATCCTGTTAAGCGTTTTTAGGTTGGGTGCTTACTCCAGCTCCAGTGGCCAGAGCTCAACATATCTTTGGCTTGAGGTTTTCTCTACTGTGACATTTGTTCTGTGGCTGTGCCCACAGTGCACTGCCCTCAGTTTTGCCGACAACTGTTTTTGGAGCTGTACTGTGACCTGTATCGGGGAAGCCAACCTGGTGTTTGGTTTGTTGGGAGTATTTTTTGAAGAAAAAAAAAAAAGTGCAGGAGGAGAAAATTTGTTGTTGTTGTCAATTGAACTGCAAAATCGGTTTCCTGGTTCAGCTCACAGTAATGGCCTGTCTTCAGGTGCATGGCTATGGCATAAGCAGAGGAAGAAGGAGCAGAAGCTGGGCAAGAATGCCTAAAACCTGTGCTGCAAGTAACAGCAGTGATTCCTCAGGTGAGGCCTGCTGCATTTACTCATCAAACTCTGAGCCTGTCCATTGTCTTAAGTGGCTGCTGCAGTCTATGGAAGTATTTTTAGTTAGAGGGACATGTCAGAAATTGGCTTTGCAGCATCTTTTAAGTACGTAAACTCTGGTATTTCAGTCAGTGTCTGTATTTTGCACAGGAGTTTACAGCTTCATGATAATACTTCTCAGAGGTGAGCAAATACAACAAACAGCTGCAAATCACATATGACTTCAGCTCAGCTAAATGGCATACAAGTTAGTAGAGACTTTGGTACAAAAGCCTTAAATTAAACCATCTTCCTACTCCCCACCCCCAATTAGGCCTGCCACATTGAGGCACCTGTTTTGTAAGACTGTGCTTGAAGTCATGGTTTTCATGCACAAGTGGTGTACAGTCTTTTTTTTTTTTTTTTTTTTCAGAGTTGATCTTGGTTTGTGGGTGTGGTTGTTTTTTGTTTTGGGGAGGGGTATTTTTTCTTTTTAATTTTCTTTTAGCTTAGAGTGTATGTACATGCATGTGCTATGCTTTAACATCTGTTTTTCCAAACTTATGTTCTCTGCTTTGTTTACGCTGGACTTTATCTCCTTATTAGCAAGCTACAGTCAAGGTGTGGTGACTGACAATAAAATCGTTCTGGTTGGAAAAGACCTTCCGAATCATCAAGTCCAACTTCTAACCTGCCACTGCCAGATCACCGCTAAACCATGTCCTTCAGCACCACATCTACACAGCTTTGAAACCCCTCCGGGGATGGGGACTCCACCACTGCCCTGAACAGCCTGTCACAGGGCTTGACAACCCTTTTGAGGAAGAAGTTTTTCCGGATGTCTGACCGAAACCTCCCCTGGCACAAATTGAGGCCGTTTCCTCTTGTCCTACTGCTTGCTACATGGGACAACAGACTGATCTCCACCTCTCTCTAACCTCCTTTCAGGTATTTGTGGAGAGTGATGAAGTCTCCTCTGAGCCTCCTTTTCGGCTGATTTAAAGGTTAACAAATGAGCTCAGGAGGATGTGTGCTGGGCAAGGGCAGCAGCATGAACCTTTGCTCAAGTATAGCGCATGACCCCACTTCTCAACCTGCATGGTTCTGAGCGTAACCCATGAACTGTGAAGAAGTTGCTTGCTAGTGCTTCCACGAGAGGAGAGGGTGAAACAAATCCTAAGCTTTGAGGAACACTGACATGTAATAAGAACAGAGGAAGGCTGAAGGGCTTGTAAGGCAATCAGAGCACTTTTTAAGCACTTTAAAGGTCTGCCTCGGAGCTCAGTGAAACTGAGTGAGACTTCCTTTGCCTGCTGCAGAGGGGTGAAGAGCTGAGTCAGCTTTTCTGAGGTTTGAACTATGGTCCCACACATCTTAAAGTCGGCTGCTAGTCTATAAACTTGACTCTGTGCAGAAAACCAGATGCAGAAATATGCTTCCAATAAGACTGCACTGTCTTCTGGTACACACAGGACAGTATGTCAGCCATTTAGTCCAGTGGATATTTCTGGATTTATATCACTTCAAAGTTTTCACTAAAAACTTTTTTTGAGAATTCTTTCCTTTCTGTCATATCCCCTTTTTTAAACAAATTCTGTTTAATTTGGGTAACTGTGATCCTTCTACAGCTGTCTCACCTTGAAAAGACACCACATAACAAATAAAATTGTAGAACTCTCACAAAAGGGGCATTGCTCATACTCATGTGGCAACTCAGCATGCACTGTGTGCTGTCTGTCTTGGTTCCAAGAAGCCAAAAAAAAAAAAAAAAAATGCAAACCAAGCCTGGAATTGTTATCTAATTCGCTTGGATGAGACCATGAGAGCTGAGGCTTTTTTGTCTACTGAACTCTGAGTGGGAAAGGACTGTATTGGAAAAATTCCACTCAGGTAGTAGATAGAATACCCAAATGTTGCCCTGTGCCCATTTCTGTTGGTAGGGAGGAGAGCCACATTGTTTCCCTTTGCCTACACAATATCCTATAGGAATGCAAGTGAGGGCTAAGTGCAGAGTAGTGTCTCTCTGCTGTTCCTGGTGGTCTTTAAAAACCACTCAGTTGCACAGAACTTCCCTATGGAAGTTGGAAGTGTTTTATGCTGCTATAAAAGCCTCTTTTAAAGGAAGTTTTGAATGTAGCAGATACATGAGGTGGAGTGGATGGCAGGAATTAAGTTTCTGCAAAATATCAGTATATGTGAAGACATGTCTGTTGCTTGCATAAAACCTAGAAAGAAAGAAGTATGAATCATAGTAATCTCTTTAGGATATAGATATATGCAACCTAGTGCATCCATTTTGAAGGTTTCAGTTATGCTGCCCTCTTACTGTACATATTAACTGCTTGTCTTTTTAATTAAGTCAGCTAATACATTAGTTGTCTGCACCAGAAATTACTCACTTTTTGCAACTTTTTCTCTCAGGAAGGCTCCACTGAGTCCTTTGGAGACTTGATTCCCTCTATGTCCTTTCAGGTCTCTTTCAACGTTACTCGTCTCACCTTAGTGAGCACCTGATGTCGTGGTAGTGCTCCCTTCAGCTAAGGCGAGTTGGACTCTGCTCCCTGTGGAGCCACTGAAGCTATCAGAAGAGCTTGCTGCCTGGCTGCGAGTTGCTCCTTCAGTCCTGGTGGTGAGCAAACTTCACCTGTCGAGCTGCCAACTCAAGTAGGAGGGAGCAGGTCTGGCTTGTTGGTGTTGCCACTGGTTAGATCTGGCTGAGTTATAAAACAGAATTCTGTGTGAATGCGAATGTATTTCCAGCTTTAGGAAGAAAAAAAAAAGAGACTGAGTCTGTGTTTTGAAGGGGCACATATTTCCTGTTCTTGTCCTACATGAAGGAACTCCAATGTTGCTGGCCTCACTGTTATGACTTAAGTTCCCTCAAAATCTTGAGATGAATATGGAAAAAAATAGTATTTTATTAAATCTAGGTGTTCATTTTTTGTCACTCTTTTCTTTACTAAACCTACTTTGTGAGGGAGATTTTGAAGATGAGCACTGTTTCCCAAATAAAGTGAGGTTTTTGCTGTTAAGAAATTCCCATATCTACATGTTTCTGCCTGTCCTCTGAGGCCATTTTCCATCAGTTTTATTCTTGTTTCCTAAATCAGCTGTATCCCCATTTACTTTTTATTCTTCATGCCTGCAAATGTAGTTATAGCAGGATTCTCAATTTCCTCAGTCTCAAAAGACAGGTGCACAGTACCTCATACCTTTACCATTTACCCAATTGGTTTGGGTAGAATTTGTCATTAAAACTTGTTTTTCAGAAGTGTAAAATGTCAACCCTAAATAAGATGTTAGGGAGCTAATATCACAAAAGTTGGTGTCTAGTTTTTAGTTGTATTATGCTGATAGATGTAACAATTGCTGTCTTAGGTAAAGGTTCACCAAATCCATTCCGTGTGCAATTTAAACATGCATATTTTTAGGCAAACATTTTTTTAGTTTGGTGCCTTAGTAATGTAATAAAATAACTCGGGGACTTTGAAGGCCAGGGAGGAGACTCCTGTTGATACTGACTGGAGGTTGAATCAAGCCTCTGCTGTTTCAGGGAAGGTTTATCTGAATAAAGTTTGCTTCTTACTCTGACTTTAGAAGTATTACAGGGTTATAGATAAATGAAGTGCATGTTTTTCTAAAACATGTTCTTCTGTCTTAAAGTCAGTCATGTTTCTGTTTTTCATAGGGATAATTAAATTGCTTTTGGCTGACTACTTGAGGAGGGTGATCACAGTGTAGACCCCTTCTTTTTGGATATCCAGGCACATCATCTGGAAAATCTGAGAATGCATTGACTACATTATTCATTATTACAAGGTTTCAAGATGTGAAATAAAGCCTTGGAAATGGCTCTACAAAAGATGTAAGTTCAGTTTTATTATTTAGTGTCAAGTGGCTGTTAAGGCTCATACTGTTGCTACATTTCTATATCTCCACTGTAAATACTGGACTGATACTGACAATTCAGCCTGTAAGTGACTCTAGTATAAAGTTCAGTTTAAGAAGCTTTTTTTCATTATGAGTTTTTTTGATGTTATTGTCAGTAACATTCTCATCTGTCAATGACTATTTCTGTTTAATTAAGAGTGTTTTTATGCTACTCTAAAAAATTACTTAGCATATAACCTTGACAGTAGCTTTACAAAGTCTCTCATGTTATCTTTTTTTAAGAATTTTTGTTTCTTACGGTATTCTCCGGGTTATATTTCCCCAGCTACCAAGACCTGTGTCTTGGTAGGTTTCATTCTTACAAGCTTGTCCTCTTGTATTTGGGTTACCATGGATTGGTCCAGGTACAACACAAATGGAGACTTTGCCACAGGCAAATGTGGTGACTTTTCCAAACGTGTTAGTGGGGTTTGCTGATCAAAATGTCATCATGATAACAGCCCATCTAGTATGTTTGAGAACATGAATTAATACTTGAAAGAAGATTTCGAAAAGTAGCAACAGGAGTCAAGAACACAGTTCACGATGGAAAATGGAGAACAAAACTTCTAACTTTGATGACAAAGCTAAAAGCTCATCTCTATGAAATACATTAGAATTTGCACTCCTGAAGCCATGAGCTTTCTTTGAAAATGCATTCCCTCTTCTGATCTTGGGTATCTTGCTCGACAGTCTAGTGTTTAGGGGAAGACCTGTGTTCTTACGGAAGTACATATATGAGCAGGTGTCCATGTGTATAGGTGAATGCACTGTAACTTTACAGCTTCCATAATGTGTAGGAATTGACCTGGAATAAAATTTAAAAGTTCCTTTGAAAAGGAATCATAGGGGAAATAAAATTACTAGATAAACTCAAAGCCTGACAACAAAGGTCAGTGCAGCCCTTTCGAGTGTTTTCAGCTGTGTTTTAGATAACTGTTTTGCTTTTCACAGAGACCTAATCTTGGAAGGCTAGAACTTCTGGGCAAAGCAGCTGGAATTAGTTAAATACTAGAGCCACTGCTGATTTGTTTGCTTGGTTTCATACTTCAACATGACCACTCCTCAGTAAGTACCATGTGAGGATAGTTTTAATTTGTTTTAGATAGAAGGGAACAGGTTGCTACCTACTGGAGAATGATGTGGCATCAAGAGGCTTCAAGCAGTATTACTGGAAGGAAAAGTTGGTATTTTGAGAATCACAGAATCACAGAATGTTA
>NW_008602870.1:706-19102 GCF_000691845.1 Merops nubicus | reverse complement strand
CGGGCAGCCCCCGAGACCCACCGCACCTGGGCGGGCAGGGCAGGGCAGGGATGTCCTCCCCATCGCCCGTCCCCCGCTCCCGGGAGGGAGCCCGCGGGGAAGACGCCGCAGCGGTCAGGAGGGCATGAACGGGTCTCCATTCAGGCCCTGCAGATCCCGAAGTGAGGCGCTGCCCTTCCGCGGCCCCCGGGGGCACACGCGTCGCTTCGCGGCGTGTTTTGCCCTGCAGGCTGAGCGGGAGGCGATGGGGTTATATGAGGTTAACAAGCGGAGGTTAAACACAACTAAATGTAGTTCACCGCCTCCTAATTTGGGTAAGTTTCCTCTCCTCTCGAATGAGGTAAACAGGTCACTTTGGGCAAGCTTCCTCACTTCTCGGATAAGGTGAATGAGTGAGTTTTCCTGTTTTTCTGCCTGTGGCCAAGGGGCCGGGAGACATCCATCTTTCCTCTTGGTCCACCAGCAGCGCTCACCATCGTCTCCAGGCCCTCCATCCCCAGCCCTGATTTCTGGCAGCAAATGCTTCTCGTCCTCCTCATAGTGCCTCCAAATTACATTTCCTAAGGCCTGCAGCATTGTCCTCCAGCTCTCTCGCCCAGTCCCTGCCTGCTCCGCTGGCCACCAAGCAGTGCTGCTGCCCTGGGCATGGCCAGGTATGGGCACCATGTCCCACTTGCCCCTCCTGTGCTCAAGGCTCCTGACTGCGTCGCTCTTGCTCCTCCACCCAGCTGCTGGTCTTCATGGACCGAGCACAAACTTGGTGTGTTTGAGTTCAGCCCTTCCTGGCATGCCGAACCATTCAACAGCTGAAACTGGCCAACAAACTCAAAGGAGAAGATAGTGTATAAATCGACCTCTCTTAGAAACCCAAGTTGGACATCATGAACAACAGCAGTGCAAGTCCTCTCTGTCCATGCATTCCGTGTCTCTGAGATTTTTTTAAAATTATTTTTGGATTTTAGCAAAGCAGATGCTTGTGTAGTTTGTACTAACCAGTGGGTTGCCAATCCTAGATGTTTACTGAGACTGCTGAAAAACCTACAGAACTCGAGCACTTGCCATTGGATGAGGCAGGAGACTTCAGTTTGCAGGTGGTGGTGGAAGCACTCAGAGATGAGTATGCAGGAACTGGCACTCAGACCAAAGGTCCACCTGGCCTCCAGGCAGCCTGTGATGCTCAAGGGAGGCTCCAGGTTTTTCATAGACTCCATTCCTGAGAATGGCTAATGAAGGGAAGGACTGCTTCTCCACTTCCTTTGTGGGCAAGGACAAATGCTGCTGCTCCTGCCTGGCAGAACAAATGGGAAAGGCAATGTACACACCTTTGTTGGATGCCATAGGGAGAGGCCATCCCACTATTGCTCCCAATCTCAGTATCTCCTATTTACCGCCAGGATAGGACTTTGTCCCTCCCAGAGGGATTCCAGCCTCTAATATCTTCTACCATCTGCTTTTGAGACTCACAGGGATCATTGCAGCAGTTTCAGCCTGCTCTTGCCTCTGGCACTGCACTTTGCAGCCGTGGAGCCACCCTCCATTCGCCTTCAAGAATGCCTTTATTTTGCTTCTTGTATCTCAGATCAACCCCTTCCTTAATGACCTTGGACTGCTCCCTATGCTCTCATGTTACATCCTTTCCTGTTCCTTCTCTGAGGTGGCTACACACACACACACACACGCACACACAGAGTGCAAATAATGGGCACACCACCCACTCTTCCGCTCAGGATCCGTGTCCACCACAGCAGAGGAATCTAAAAGGGGTACTTCCTGAGAAGATCCAGCAGGTAGAGTTGGCTGTGGGTGGCCATGGGACAGCACAACAAGTGTAACTCCCATCCTGGAGTTCCTAATGAAGAAGGTCTCAGAAATGGCTTTGCCCACTCTGATGCTATAGGTCTGCTGGTCAGCACAAAGTAGTATGGTAGTCCATGAAAGGTGCTTCAGTGTTTAGGAGAGAAAAGTGTTTTAGAGAGCATCAAGATTTTTATTCTGCTCTGTAACCTGGGGGAAGGACAACACTCTGCCAGTGGGTTGCAATATGGGAGCAAATTTTTTCCTGGAGCCTCTTTCCATGTACCTCTTCCAAACCCCCACAAACAAACATCTGGCACAGCAACCTGTGGCTCTGGGTGCTGACCAAGTCATGGTGCCTTGGCTTCTCTTTGACCCTATCTTGGCTGCTAAAAGCTCTAGTGTTACTTGCTGAGCTGCAAGTAACATCCACTTCACAAGGTGTGATGCTCAGTGGGTATTCCCTGATCCCCACACAAAGATGTGATTTCCTCTGTGTTGTTCACCCTTCCACGAAGGGCAGAACAAATCCTGGCATTATGGAGAGGCAGTGTACTGCTGGCATTCACAGGCACCTCTCCAAGCTGAAGGTCAGGCAGGCACTGGGACAACCACCTGAGGAGCATTTGGGAATCCGTGTGTTTGGTCAGTCCTCTGAATCTGTTTGCTGAGGGTGCTTGCTGCTCTCTGCACACGGCTTGTGGTTCTGGGAAGAGACTAAAGTGAGGCGCCGACATGTGAAGGGGCAGAAGGGAAAAAGCACAGAAGGTGGAACAGAAAGTTTCTACAATCCCCCTTGCCACCCATGGGAAGGAAGACAAGCATTTCTCCCTCTTTCCTCCCATCACGTGGAGCAGCTGAAACTGCATGTTTAGATTCCAGCAGTTGTAGAGTGACTCCCACCCGCGCTACAGACTCTCCTGCCACCAGAGGAAGGCACAACAGTGTTGCACCAACTAATGCTGACCTAACTGTTAAGTGCAGTTGATAGCTGGATGATGGTGGAACAGGATGCACTTTGGTCACCTCACCAGAAGTATGTGGAGGCCGATGACTCTTTTTCCTCAAGCCTGAAACGCTGGTGGTTGCTCAGGCTGGGACGGAATACCTGCACCTTTCTGTCCCTGTGGAGAGGTCCTCCTAATCCCAGTGAACATCCACACACCAGCCAGGAACGCAGGACTTCCCACCAGCAGACGTTTATCTGCTTTTGGATGAGCTGGACTTCTTCAGCGCCTGGCACATTTACAATAATATTTATTTGATCCTCAAACATATACTTTGCATAGAGAAAAAAAATTGTTTACATGAAGAGTGCCAAGGAGCAGCATCTTTTCATGCCCCAACAGCTCATGACGTTTTCTGTTTCATTGCTCCTTGTTACCTCAGGAAAAAGTTCCTAACCTCTTACTTGTCTTTTTGACTGATGCTCAGAACAACACGGACGTTCGCACAGATCTACAGTGAGTCCAAGTTCTTGTCCCTCGTTATTTACAGCTTATAATGGTTTAGATACAACAAAAGTTCTTTTCCCCCATATAAAATACTTTGTCAGAGTTTTTCTGTCTGGTCAGGCTGTTTGACCTTCTGAAATCCTCTAGTAATCTGTCTGTCGTGAATAATTTGTGCTCCACAACTGCAGGTGGAACTAGTCCATAGAATTACACTTCTCTCAGGTGAGGCAACTGATACTAAACCTATCCTTGCATTTCCAGCTTCTTTAAGACAAGTACTTACTTGCTATCTTCAGTTACTAGCTTAAATATTGCCCTCTAAAAGTCATTATATAATGATGGCTATAACTGTGACTTCTTTCCTACGTTAAATTATATAAATAGCAATAACTCATCTAACTAATCTCAGCCTCTGGAAGCCAGTGGAAATTTTTCTATTGATTAGAGTTGGCTTGGGTCAAGCCCTACACAGTGTTTTCTGACCCCTTGCCCTACTTATTCTCCATTTCTATCTCACATTTGTACCTAACACTTCAGATTGTTGCACTTTTCACTCTCTGTTGGAGCGTAATTCTGATAAGGAGGTCCCAAGAGGTCTTTAGTTTGTCATCGTGTCCCTTCATAGGCTGAATGTGTGCAGAGTGCTTTAGGAAGAAGCAGAAGCTAAATATAGAATATCTTTTAAAGCCTACCCATTAAGGGCATGCCTACATGACACAAATGCAACTGGCTTGGGTACCGTGAGTGGTGTAGTCACAGAGCTAAGTATAACCAAAACAGAGGAACCAGCTCAGAAACCATTCACCCGTGCTCATATCCTGTCTCTCAGTGCCAAGTATCAGAGCCTTGGAGGAAGACATAAAAGCTCATAATAGATAGTTGTATACTAACTTACCCATGGGGCAACTTTCTTCCTGATTCAGCTCCTTAGCAGTCTGTTTATGGCATGGCCTGAAGCACATAACAATTTGGCTTTTCTCTCTTACCTCGTGTTATTGCAGGTGTGCTTTTTATTCACTCAAATTGATAATAAAAGTGACCTTCTAGGCTGGTCAAAATGATGGGACATAAACTCGTGCATCAGTGACATATTACAATTAGCCTGAGCTGCCCCTGCAGATTTTAATAGAAGGTGAGGACTTGGACCTTTAGTCTGGAAACGCAAAGCATTAATTTTGTATTAATTAAGCCTTTATTATATGGCAGTAATATCACCGCCCACCTTTTTATTTTTGTGCCATAAATTACTTAATCTGCTGGTACATCATCCATTTATCCAGAAATAAAATCATCAGCTAATGAAACAAAGATGAGGCATTATTGGGCCAATCATGGTTTTTAGGGGTGAAGCAGAATGGACTGTGCAAAGGATGCACATGGAGCTACCCTTCGCTTTTCACTGAAATGCTGAGACTTACGTCACTTAAGTACAGGTGATTCCTAGTGACACATTGTGCTGCCTTGGAGAAGACATCAGCAGTGTTGTATTGAAGGCACCGTCAGCAGACAACTGCTGCCTTTTGCTCTGCCAGCTGCCAGTCCCTTCTCCCCACCACCCAGTCCTCTCCAGGGGCAACAGCATTTCTCCCTCTGGTGTCTTTCATAAGAAGCGTCCTTCTAAAACTGGATTTTTTTCTGCCTTTTTCAAGCTCTCTTATATCACGGTGTCCTGCAGAGCATCTCATTTCAAAGCACTGCTGCTCCCTAGGAAGTCAGCTAAGCTGCAGGCTGCCAGCGATCATGCTGGCGTTTCATGACACTGGCACGGTGCTGGCCAGGATGTCCCCAGCATGGCAGCATTGCTGTCACCACCTCAAAACCATTGCTTCAAAAGTCAAGTGGCTTAGCTCCACCATTTCCCTTCTGAACCCTCTGGGCCGCTAAAACATAAATCCAGTTTGCACTTTCTCATTCTGAATTATGTTAATCCTTGGAGGGATGTAGCCTAACACAAACACAAAGCTCTCTTCTGGGCAGAGTAGAGATGCAAATGATGCCTTCTCCTCATCTTGGGAAAACTCTGCAGGTTGTATGGAGGGGACACAAAGTCAGAAATGTCACTCTCAGCTCCTGCAAGGTTTAGCGTATCACCATTGCTTCTCTCCTCTGGAGCAGCACAAGCTTATTGTGACTACTGGCATATTTTACAAGGGCAATCCCAGAGAAAACAGCTCAGTCGCAAACAGGCAAATGCCACCCGCATCTGGGCCCTAAATAGCCCGAGATTGTGGGAAACAAACAGCCTTTCACTGCAGGTGCCGTCGGTCCCTGGGCATCGAGAGGTCCCTGAGAGAGAGGACTGCCTTTTTACAGCCAGGCAAAACAAAGGCAACTATACTCAAATCTGTAAAATTTCTTTAGGGAATAAACCAAAACATATTTTGGCCCCAAGAACCTGTAAGTACCCATATGATATCTGGTGGTTTAAGGGCCAGGACAGCTTCAGACTTTCAGCAGCTCTATACAGCGCAGTGTTTTTTTCCCAGTCGTTGTCTTACGCTGGTTAACTTGGAGGTCAAAAGATTATTTAAGGCTCAATGCTTCCAGGTGTTGAGTCGCATTAGGAGATGACACATGGAACATTATATCAGACCTCGTGTCCTCCTGGGTTAGGCCCAACTGGTCAGATTCTTGTTCCAAAATGCTGGCTTCTCTATTCCGCTAAGAGACTGAAGAGTTAAAGTTATTAACTGGCTTCAGAATAAAATGCATTAGGAATAAATATGCTTTAGGATAAACCTATTAAATGGATAAAAATGCCATTACCAGTGGTGAAATATGATTGTGTGACCTTTTAAATAAATAAGCCTGCTATGTGCCAAATTATGTCAGATAATAAGCTTTATACATGATAAAGTCATGCAGTAGGTCTCAATCTTCAGGCATTCAATGAAATATTGCTAGTCATAAAGGGCTTCTGAAATGTTACACTAAAGAAAATTGCTTCCAGCTATAAAAACTTAACTGTTAAAACAATGTAGTTTCTCTCATAAGATACTATGCAAGGCATTGGTAGCAACAGTGAAAGCTTACTAGAAACAGACCTGAGGTATTTGAACTATTTTGCAAATATACAACGCTTCTTAAAATAACTCAGATTCCAGATAGGTCTGGAATAGCTTTATTGAAATCAAAAGGGTTATAATCCTGTAACACCCGTGTAAGATCCAAATTATGCTTGTAGGGTCCTAGAAATGTGTTTGTGGAATATCTCTGGATACCAACATTGCTGTGGACCCAAAGTAATCTACACTTGTAGTTTTGGCAGTTGTACAAGCAGTGGAACTAATGACCTCTCTGGCTGTCCTGAATCTTGGACCTGTCTGTGTTATGCCTCAGAGACTTGCCCAGATTACTCCTGACACAATGATATTCCTATTAAGGGACTATTCATATTTGACGTGATGGGAACAGAGCTGGATATCATCAGCCTCATGAATAAAGACAGACATGCATTTAGTCAGATTCAGCTACCAGTTTCATGTGTGGCAAAACTGGCTCTCTACAGTAAATCAGTGTAAGAACTTTCTCCTCTAAACCATTACAAATAAGAAGGAAATAAGCAAATTCTCTCATTCCTTCTAGTGATCATGAGCAATTAGGAACAAAACCTCCTGGTGAGGCACTTACAGGTTTAATAAATTCATCATGGTCACTTCACCTATTGTTATGTGAACATCAGTGAATACACGATTCCCAGCTGGGGTCTCAAAAAGGGCTCCAAGGACTGAAAATACTCCTGCAACTCCCTGCCACAATCAGTCATCTTCTCCAAAAGGGGATACCAGACATTAACAAAAGGAGCATTCCTGTTTTTGTTTTTGTTTGGTTTTTTTTTTTTTTTTTCTGAACTGAAAGAATGCAGACACTTTTTTTGAGGATAGAAAGGACCTTCTTAACCTCCAACTATAAATACACCATTTTCAGCAAGGCTGCATCCAGTACAAATTTTGCAAGAGAGGCACTGAAAAAGACATAGCAAAATTCAAGCACACAAAAGAAGCCAGCTTTGCTCAAACTCCCCAAAAGCAAAAAGATCACTTTCTGAACTATAGCCACTTGAACTGCGGAGAAACAGGTACATTCTCCACAACTAGTTTTAGTGCTTTTGCTAAATAGAGCAAGGTGCACGGTGCAAAATGCAGACTGGAGGGAACAGATGGCACTATGAGGCTAGCTCTGAAATTTTATCTTCTCTTCCTGAACAACTGTAGCACCATGTCTAGAAACAGGTAACAGGTCTGTCCCAGGTAGGAGCTCAGATGCATCCTGAAAGTGCCTCCAGGCACTTGCCATTTTGTTTTATTGCAGTTCCTCAAAACTGGTCAATTGTAAGCACCAGTCTCACAGAGCAGGCACGCTATCAGCAGTGAAGGACCACTGCTTGTTATATAATCCTGCCAAATCCTTGATACAGCAGTTCTCGGTGAACAACTGCCTTGCTCTGAGTCATCTGGAAAGTCTCTGGTTCAGTGAGCTTCCAGGAGCAGACTATCAAAACAGGTTATATTCCCACTTCCCATTTCAAATTACAGGATGCACCAATGAGTCAAGGCAATAATTTTCTCTTTATCTGCCTTCAGATGCCATACTGCGTACGGATCCAGCCCGCACTCCTGCTGAGCCAGAAGCCCCATGGGAGTTCCCAGCTAGCGCTAGATGTCACAGCTTGTAGCTGTCCTGGGTGGCTGTTGGCACGAAGTTCTTGCTGCAGTAACTGAGCAGGACAGTCCAAGGGCAACCACAATATGAGGAAGTCCTTACCCTGCTCCTCAGAGGTCCAGAGATGCTACATGCAAGGCTGGACTTGCTCTGTGCTGACCAGCCTTTCTCCAAACACCCACTGCAGGTCACTGTCAAAAGTGGACACTATGCCCGTTAGACCTCTGGACTGACCCTGCACGGCTGTTCACATGGTGGGAGGCCAGGCACTGCCAAACGGTGCATCCCTGCTCCCATCGCCCGAGCCAGGGGCTTGATTAGCTCACACTGGGCTTTTTTCTCTTCCCTCTGAGGCAATACCAAGCCTAAGTCTGGTCCCAGGTCACAGATCTCAGCAGGACACATTACACTGTGTTTGAATTGGGAAGCCTCCTGCCTCAGAGCTGGCCAGCTTAGACCTACTGCTCTCCCACCTCTTCTCCTCCCTGCTGTGCCTGACAGACAGCTGGAGTCAGCTCTTCTGACAAGAGTGTTGGCAGACAAAGCCGAGAAGCTCACTTCTTTACAAACCCAAACAACTACAACTTTGGCAACCTCACTCTTGCTGAACAACAACAAAAAGAACTGAGTCAGCAGTGAGCAGTACCCTGTTGCATGGGGCTGTAACAAACCCAGGAGAAAACGAGATGGGTCAGGTTGTGTTGGCTGGTAGGTGCCAAAAGAGCTGGTCCAGGGTTACCACTCCAGGGGCCAAAGGAGGGAAAGATGAAAGGTAATCGCTTTCCTGGTTCTCTGTCTCACTCCTCTGCATACGATCAAATTGGTTCAGCTTTTACTGCTATTACAAAGTTCCTGTGAAAGGACCATGCAATTCAATATTCAAACTGTAATGAAATTAATATAATTTGAGGACAATTTGCAAAATCTGCAAAACACATCAACTTTCAGTATTTGTATTTTATCAGGACGAAATTCCGTTTTTGCAGTTCATTCCCACAGTCATAATTTGGCTGAGAAAATTATTTAGGCTCAAAAAAAAAAAAAAAAAAAAAAGTCTTAATTCCTTATTGTTTTTCTTAAAGCAAATTAAAACTTCAGAATGTTGCCAGGATGGTACCTGCTAGAAGCCAAAATCATTTTATTAGAGTTTTCAGTTTTAAATGGATGGGACCATAACTGAAAAAAACAGAGCTCATGTATGCCATATGTTTTCCATAGTTTTATGACTCTTGTATTTTTTATTAAGCTAGCCAATGAAAACAACAACTGTAGCAGTTTTTAATTTAGCCTCAGGAGTCAAAACAGTGATTCAGTTGTTCACAGTAGGTTCTTCTCTGCAACATAAAACATAAATCTAAGAACTGGGTTTCCTGCATAACCCATTATAGTAATTAATTTATTTTGTGTTTCCCATGGATGTGGTATAACTGTTGCTTTTAAAATTGCTGCTTGGGTAGAACAGGACCCAAAACCCAAGCAGCAAGTATAACGTAAAAATGTGTATCACACACAAAGGGCAGCAACAATCATCTTCCCGGTACAAAGTATTGTTGTTAAAATGAAAAACTTTGTATCTCACAATCAGTTCATACAAGATTTTAGTCTCTGCCTATTAAGAAAGCATGAGCAGTCATCTCTCAGAAACAAAATTATCTACATGGAGATTTGGAGCTAGATTCTCCAGATTCGATAGAACCAGTTGAATAACGTATTTTGCATAAATAAACTATGTATAAATTTATTTTTAAAAAATCATGAAAGTAACTTTTATTTTCACATTTTTTCCCCAAATTTTTAATTGTAAACTGATGCATATCAGTTAACTGATGTGTTAACTGAGTCTCCTTCCTTGGAGACTTTTAAGACCCGTCTGGATGCGTTCCTGTGTGACCTGCCCCAGACTAGATGGTCCTGCTCTGGCAGGGGGGTTGGACTCAGTGATCTCTAGAGGTGCCTTCCAACCCCTAACATTCTGCGATGTCTGTGCTTGACTTTCATGGTGTAGCTGAATCTTACTTTGTCTTTTTCTGTAAAAAAGATCATAAGCAGATGTTCTCCATCAACACCTATAGCAATAACTTGGAAACAAAGAAAATTTATTATTAGTTTCACTACTTTGAAGCTTTACTATGACTTTGTTTAACCATGCATTGGCAAAATTGCTTTCCAAATGGTTGCAAGCAACATAGCAACTTATAATTCATCATTTTTATATACAGCTCTGAACGAACAGAAAACACAAAGCTCAGAACACGTGATTTATAAAGGTTGTGCAACTTTCTATCTGGACTTACCTGACTAATCATGAAACCCACGAGAGGCAGGTGGATTGTGACAGCGGATGAGTTGAAGGGCCACGATTCTCATAGAAGGAAAGGGTTCAAGTAATTGCTTGTTAGTCACAGAAAAACAATGCTGGAAGAAAAATGTATGAATAGATGACTGAGTGAACACTGGGATAATGAGCTACTTCCTCCACTCAGCAGACGAGCTCTGTGGGGGTGGCGACTCATGTTCCTTCCACGTGTGAACACGGCGCAGAGTGCAACAGGGTCTTGGTTCCTGCCGCGGTTCTGGCTATGGACACCCAGCCTGGTGATGAGGCCTGGAAGATGGAGGGCTTGAGTGCTGGGCGTAGTGCCTTTCAGAGCACCAGCAGAGAACTTTCCTTCTGCTCGGGGTTTGGCAAAGTGCAGCCACTGCCTGGTCTGTCAAGGTTTCAGGCTGGCACCAGAGACCAGGCCTGTGGAGCTAGTTCTCTGCTGCGGAGACCTGGGTCCAGCCAGACGTATCCTGCAGGGACAGGGCCACACAAACTTGGCTGATGAACCCTGCTGGATCCTAGCTAGCTGTAGCCTCCTCTGCCATGTGCTTCTGTCACCAGGCAGCACCGGGGTACTAACAAGTACTGCTGGAAGCCAGCTGACTTGTTCACTTCTTTTTGCTTCACCTTCCTCTTTTTTGCCTTCAAAATGCCTCTTGATTTTTGTGTTCCAAATGGGACTTCTCAGCTTCCACGTGGGCAGTCAGCTTGGGTCCAGACATATGACTCCACCACCCTTTCGCCACAAGACACAACCCTTAAGGAGCCAGCTAGGGCCAATATTAACTAGCATGGGTTTTTCTAAAGCCTGGTACCAGGAAGGCAGCATGGGGAGACCTGAGGAGACTTGGAAGGAAACCACCTTCCACCCAAGAGCGCAATCTCAGCCGGCATTAATCTTAACAGAGACAGGATTAATTTAATCACTCATCTGCTCCCACTGAGCTCCCTGATCTCCAGGATACCCCAGAAATATCCATTTCCCTGAATGATAGAGAGTTGATGGTATTTAATGAGATTAAATGTCATCTTCATTATGTAAGAGCCTTTAATTATATGGTCTCATTGAACAGTATTTGATACTGAAGAAAAGCATGCTCTCTTAAATTCCAGGCAGCAACGAGAGGTCCACAAGAACTGGGTTCCAGCCCTGGCTTTGCCAGAGGCTTCTTCTGGCATGTTAAGTAAGAGCAGGGTAGCCACTGAATTAAAGGTTGCATAAGCAGTGTAACTCAGGCACTTCCTAACTTGAGGGAGCTAGGCTTTGCAAGCTGAACACTCCGTGTGTAATTATTAAATTGAGGCTGATTCAGAACCTTGACACAAGAGGAGAACAACCCACAGGCTCCCCATCCTTTCATACGGCTTTACATTTCAAGCAATTACTTGAAAAGGATTGGATCAAAAAGTTGGTGCTTACTCAAAGCCCCAGAAAAGAGCACCCAATTGAAATCCAAATTGCTTTTTTGTGGCTGAAGCAGCGTTTCCATCACTCTGGGTATTTTCGCTTGGTACTCTCAGAACTAGACCTGTGTGTACTGTAAAGGAAAAGAGCCGTACAATGGAATAAAAAAGATGGTGTTTTTCATCTTGGAGATGGTGTTTTTAATCTTGGAGAGTGAGTAGACTAAAAAAAGTAGGAATCAGGCTCTATTTTTGGAGTCTAGCTTTTTAATTCATTAGCTCAACGGGGCTGTTCACATGCAGTCACTTATCTCACTAGGTCAAGGCTAGCCAACAACTGCTGCACTGCAAGGATGGAGCCAAGTGAGCAAGCTGAGCTGTTACTTTCCTCCATCGCTGATCACTTCATTCCAAGACCCACACAGAATCACCAGTGACACTCAGTGATCTGCTGCGGCAGGACAGGAGCCAACACCTCCCCCATCAGCACCCGTGCCTACCACAGGCAGGACGCTGGCACCCCCGGGCCAGAGCCCCCCAAAGCTTCGGAACAGCCGAGGAAGCAGCTGCACTCAGCGCCCATTAGCGAGCAGGTGCTCCCAACACAGCGCGTGCTGCCAGCCCGAGAGCTCTTCTGTTAGCCACGGGGGAGTCCGCTACTCGCTTATCTGAAGAACACGTTAAATAACACAACCTGTTTTTACATATCCCACCCTCCAGGAGGGCAGAATCCGTTTCTAACAAGGGCTGAGTTACTTGCCATGCCCTCAACTTCTACCAAAGGCTCAGTGATCTAGGCAGCTTGCACAAAAATTAAACCCAGCCTAAGAAAAGCTTACAGTTGACTCTTCAACAGTGCCTGGCACCAGGCTAAACAGGCTGGTACCATACAGCCCCATTTCTCCGCAGCTGGACTGCCGTACGCATTTCGTCTTGCCTAGAAACCAGACAGCACCCTTAATGATGTCCAAAACGCCCGTTCAGACTGAGAAGTCATCAGTCCTGCACGCAGAGCCCAGTAGATGGCTTGGAAATGGATTACTGGATTCCTCCCTCCAAATAAATTTCACTAGTGAAAATTCCTGATGCTTCCTCTCCCTTCCCCCCTTCAGCTACAGGTTAGTATCTGTGTTTCAGGCAAGACCCTTGGTGCATCAGGAGGGTTGAACTCAATTAGCAGCCTCTCACTAGGGCTGTCTCCAATGACTGATTTTCACCAGACTTTTAAGGAACACAGTATCTGTTGAACTTGCACAACAGGTTCAAAACTCATCAAATAGGAAAAGCGGAGATCACATAACCTCCCTCGAAGCCCAGTTTCCCAAGCTAACAACCCCAAAGATAAGAGGGTTTCCTCAATGTTTTGCCTTTTTAAAACGGACTTTAATAATTTGCCTTTCCTCTTCACACAAAAACAGCAGTGACATTTCCCCTCCAACCCAGAAGTTTCACAAAGCTAACGCTTCCAGTGTGACAAGATGCAAAGGAAATCCGACTTCCCAAAGACTTGGGGTGAGCCACAGGTACCCAGAGCTCCCCTTGAAGACAGCACAATTTGTTTCAAATTCCTTATCTAGTCCAATAAACACCATGCCCTTAAACACACTTTCACCAGGAGCTTTCACTCAAATTTGAATGGAGTATTTCCCCGTTTTTAAGTTCAGAAGGCTACAGGACTGCAAGGGGAAACCTCAGGCAAGTCTGGCTATCAGCATCTACTTCCTGTCCTACACCATCACAGGAACAGCTTTCAAGAATACTCCTGTTACTTCATGGGGAAGGCTAAAAAAAAAAAATCTACCTTCTTTAGAGAAGATGGCACTTCTTTTTAACAGATGATTTCTGTTTTCTTCTTTGAGCCAAACAAAACGCATCAGGAAAGGATTGCCACCTTGAGCTGTTCTTCCTGGCTTTAAGAACACACTGCCAAAAAAGTCTCTTCTTCAGGTTACTATCCAACAAGAACTTAAACCAAAAAGCAAATTGTTACTTAGTTGGAAGGCAAATTTTGGGACTTTTCAGTCCCGGCACTTCTTTTTTTTTTAATCATTCCACATCTGAAGTTGAAGCTCCAGAGACAGCTACTTCTTGGATCTCCTGTTGATCCCTTTTCCTACCACTACCCATTGGATGTGGTACAAAATCCATGGAAGCGAGGACAGCTGTACAGCTGATTTACCAGAAACGGCCACTATTCTCCTCTCAGTGTCTATGTGCAAGCTGACTTCATGCCAAAAGGTCACACTGTAATTACACAAAATTTAGATTAATGTATTTCAGGCTACGATTGTAGCTGTCTGTCATCCAAATGTTGCTATTTCTACCACCTAACCATGCAGAGTAAATGAGAATGCAGCTCTTTAACACCAGAGAAACCTTCTCTGTCCTGGTAGCAAAAGGCAGATCTAAGTAACACTGTATCCACTGCAAATTGTAAAATGACCAGCCTGGAATCTTGCACCAACAAAGTAACACCTATTTGAGTCAATGTTTTATTATTCAACTTAAGCATCACATAGTTCTTTGTGAAGTCTCTCTGTTTAAAACAGTGTGCTTTAATGACCTGGGCAAGCCTCACCTTCCCATTCTGTGCTCAGTCGATGTTTGCAGGTAACACAGGCTCAAGAGATGGCTTCACACTGAAGACATACCAAAAAAAACCCCAGAACTTGAAAATAAAATTGCCATTAGTATTTAATCACCTATAAAAAATAAGCTAGCACTTTCAGTTTACATCTCATTGCACAAGATCAAAGCTGGCCTTTGGTCTAAGCACAGGACACAGAGACCTCGACCTACAGACAGTGAAGTAGGCTCAGAGCACACAGAAAGAACACAGACTAGCCATCAGGCTTTCAATTCACACTGCACGTGTCTTCAGTTCCATCAAAAGCGAAACCCACCACAGAACTCTGCTCGGGCCCGCAATCTCCACACGTTACCTTTTCAAAAGCCTTTCAAACACGGAAACAACGGGACCGGAGAATTCTACATTTCTCCCCGTAAATGAAGAAGCAGCAGAAGCACTTGTTAGATGTGACAGCCCGCAGCAGCTTTATTAGAGGGTGACAGGTACAAGCCTAGCGGTAGCGGTGCAGCTGCAGGGTGTTGCGCCGCCGCCAGGCCGCGCGGCGCGAGCCACCGATGGTGTGGTGGAACTTGTGGCCCTTGCCCAGCCCACGACTCTTCCGCCCGGCCGACGTCAGCCCACGCATCTCCCTGTGCTTGTGGACGGGCTTGGTGATCCACTGGGTGTCAGGGTTGCGCCTGATGGTCTTGTGGAAGGGATCGATCAGGATCACTTCAAAAAACTTGTACGTGGAATCTTCACCCACCCAGTACGAGTTCAAGACTCTCAGAGCCCCACAGTGACGGCCAGCACGTTCCTAGAGGAAAAAATAAAAGGCTGTAAAATCACAGAAGCCAGGCTCTCTTCACACAGAAAACCCCAAGTAATCAAACCTAAAATATTATAAGTGCTAGCAATTTCAGTTTGCCCTGAGAAATCCTCTCTTCCTAAAAGAACTGTCCCCCTTCCTGTTGCAAAGACACTAGGAAAAATAACATCTGAAAGGAATGCAGTATTAAAAAAAAAATTTAAAAATAGGTGCTTGGGTTCTTACACAGAACAGGTTTTAAAGAATGTCAGGAAGGTGCTTGGTTGACAAAAGAAAGAACTACTTTGTACGCAGAAGCACCTGAGCAGTAAATACAGTTAAAAACTACTTTAACCTGAACACTAAGACCACAAGCAGCACCTGGGGCCACGAACAATCTTTTGTGGGAAGTTATGAAAGACTGATGAATTTGCACATCCAAAGCTACAGGGGAGAAAGACATTTCTGCAGAGAATAAGCCTGTACTGATAGGAGAAAAAGAAGAGCTGATGTAACAAGCCTTTGTTCCACTGCTGGTGTACGAGTGCTTGCTATTCCTCCCCTCACTTGTGGTTGGAAAGAAGCAGTCTTAGTTTAGAAAACAAAACAAAGCAGAAAATATCAATTATCCAACTCCATCTGCCTCTCCTGTCAGAAATGCTCCTTATTTAAAGCACTGAAGGTGTTTAGTGGTAGGATTTTAGCATCACCATGGGAAAGTGTCACCCGAGGGAGCCCACCCATCGTCTATCCCAGTGCAGCCCAACCTGCCGGCCCCGCTGGGCGGCACCCGACTGCCTTCGGCAGCTGTGGCACCCTTATTTCAAGGCGAGGGCAACACATGCATCACACATTGAAACATCAGCCATCCCCAACCAGCTTCTCTGTGGGGACACCCACCTACAACCAAGGTTTTCTACTGCTGCACTTCTGTCTGAAAAACGTACATCTTCCAGAAGAGAGTGTGACAGATTCAGAAAATTTCAAACTAAAACTGAGGGCAAATAACCTCTTCCCTGACCTGTCACCACAAGTGAGCATGTGACCAGCCACCAGATACCTGGGACTACCATATCTGAAGAACACGTCATGGGCACTTAAAACAGAGAACTGTATTTTTAATTTAAACTCATCATCTATGTTTCTTTTAAATGGGCATGGCCCATTTAAGTTTGAGGTTTTCTTCCCTTTTAAAAACCCCTCCATATTCATCTTGCTTGAAGTCACCTGGGAATATTTCTGAAGTCCTGGGAACAGAAAAGTCTTCTGCTTCAAGATGGAAAGGTAATGAGCAGTTTTTATGCTTTCACAACGTCTCCTTTTTGAGAGTACAGACAAGTAATAATTCTAGCCCACTGAAGGAATTTCTTCTAAGGTGAGAACTACGTCTCTTCAACATGACGTCTGTGACATGAAACTTAAAATGATACCACAGAATGCAAGTTTCCACTTTGAGTATTTCAGCAGGTAGCATCTCACCTGAAAACAAGTTAACCACCAATATTTGTGCCTGCGAAGTAGCAGTTTCTTCAGAAAGACCCAGGAGGTCTCTGGCACGCTGCCTTCAGACCCCCCAGGACACAGCTGAGGGCACTGTGCTGCACTCCTACCACCCAAACTGGCGCTACAGACCTTAAGGCTGGAGCTCATCTGTACCCTGTGAAAGGCCCATGACCTAAAGCAGGTGCCACACAGCATGGCAGGGGACACCAAGGTGGGATTTAGCCACGAGCGAGGTCAGACACCTTAGCATATCTGAATTATTTCTCATGCCCAACTCTTTCATCTACTGGGGTTTATACTAGATATACATATCTGCTTTTCATTACTAATACTGGGGCAGACTTCAGAAGTATACACTATGAACTCCAACAAACCACCAAAGCAGTGCTTCCCCCAGACCCCACATGGAGTCTGGGTAGTCTTTCCAATTGTCTCCATCCACCTTTTCAAGACACTCTACCGCTTTCCTGCCATCACTATTCACAATTGTTTTACTCAAAACATTAACAAAACAGCTGTTTGGCTTTTTTTTTGTCTCTGAGGATTTCCAGCTTTTACAGACCCAAAACCTCCCTACGGCCACGTCTCTAAGCAATAACCAAGAGTCACCTCTGCTACAGACTGGAGGCTCCGGGCAAACTTCAGCTGGTTGACGCCGTGGTGCACGGGTTTGCCGTAGGTCGCGCCCTTCGGGACCGGGCGCTTCCGGCCCCCTCGGCGGACACGGACACGGTAGATAATGTAACCTAAAAGAAACGGTCACTGAGCAACTGCAAGAATTCTGTAGCAAGTGCAAATCACAGCAAGACAATTTCAATGCCCATGCTGCATTTCCAGCCCCCCAAACCTCACATGAAGTGCTACAAAATGATGTCACTATACCCGTCCTCACCAAAACCTACAACCGGAGATGTCACATGGTGGTTTTGTTGTTTCTGTTACAACCAAGGAAGGGATGTCCTGTCGCAATCATTTTTTAGTTCCAAAGCAGAGCTTAAGGCACTTTCCAAACACATCGAGAAGAGCTATGGCTATGCTGTAAAAAACCAAAACCAAACAAAAAACCCCACCACCACCCCAAAACAACAAAACAAATGGTCCAAACTGAAAATCCCATATTCTGGTAGCAGAATTCACAAAGTGCTGAAGCATAAGCCACCCACAAACCCTGTGGAAACTCGATCACTGAAAAATGAGGAAACTTCATTGCAATGAAGTTTCAATTGCACTTCACAAACAGGAACAGAAGAATAAACTTTTAGCTCTGTGTTTCCACAATGAGCAAGCACACGGGTTCAAGGATTTGCTTGAGTTACAGATGGACAGCTGCTTTCCCCTAGTTTCTGTCACTGACCAGTAACCATTTTCTAATGACAGTACAAACTTGCATCACTTTGTTTACATGCAGCTGTACCAGAGACAAAGTAATGCAAGACAAAAGCTGGCTGGGCAGAGGAGGACCCTCAAACCTAGGCCAGCTTTGCAGCAGCAACACAGCACAAGAACTAAAGCCAAAGCCCACTTGATCTCCACCCACCAAAATGACCCCAGAAGGTTTTGGGCTGTGGGCACTGTTACCAACTTAACCCGTTTATTAAGTTAATTTCATGCTGAACAATTCAGGTTCTTGGGGAACGTTTAAGGTTCAGATTGTGCTGTCCTACCACCACTTAAAGAAGCATGTGGAGTTGCTCCCTGGGCCTCGTTACCTTGCTTGGCCTTGTATCCCAGCCTGCGAGCTTTGTCTGGCCTGGTGGGCCGGGGGGCTCGGTGCAAGGCGGAGAGCTGCCGGTACTGCCAGCAGCGCACGCGGAGCAGGAACCGCATCACGTCCGACTGCTTCTTCCTCCACAGCTCCTGGATGTACTTGTAGGCACCC
>NW_008602870.1:0-675 GCF_000691845.1 Merops nubicus | reverse complement strand
CTACCGTCTGAACCGAGAGGTCAATGAAAACAGGGCGCCGAGTCCCATTCCAAACTGGGAGGGGTGCCAGGGAGGCAGCGCAGAGCCACACGCCAACGGCCCTGGCACGGGATGCTGCCCCGCTCCACAGTCCACATCTGTGCCACTGCCACACCTGGCAACACAGCCCATGCCTCCAGCACCTACCACCCTCAGCAATTTTTCTCCTTTTCACATGTTCTCAAGTGTTAGAGCTCCTCAGCCGAGATATTTTCAGCTGTATATGTCAGCTACAACCAAAATAGGCAGTTACTGTTTGGAATAAACTGTAAATGTTAAACCACAAAAAAAAAGATACATTAGTGGTGTGGTCTTTATGCTTAACAAGGTTTAATTACTTGTAAGAAACTTTGGGCTCTCGGACACCTGCAGCGATTGGCAGACCCCTACCCCAATCACCACCAGAAAAACACCAATCGGTTAATTTGCAGACACAAAAAACGGTTCATCTGATTTTCCCACACCCCTCTTTTCCGAATGCTCCTACCACCCCAGGCCACCCTCTCTGCGCCTGTAATCACGGCGTAACATCCACAAACGGGCGAACCCGAACCCGGACGTGCGGCCCGTAACGAACCCGCACCGGGTGCGGTGCGCGGTCTTCCGCTCACACGGGGTAACCCTGCGCGCGACGGA
>NW_008602869.1:0-2522 GCF_000691845.1 Merops nubicus | reverse complement strand
AAGCTCTTCGCCAAGCCGTTCCCCTGCGCACACCCGCTGCCCGCGCAGACCTTGCTCCGGGCCGACAGACGCCCAAGGTGACAGGCGAAACAAGGTTGTGAGTTACGAGCATCACAAAAGAATGCTGCAGAATAAAAAGTAAAAATCATGGTAGATTAAAGACAAAACTGAGACCATGCAAAAATAAAAGTGTTTGGAAAATGTTCAATTAATTTGTGTTTAAGGTAAAGTTTCCTCCCCGGCAGGTTTACAGGTTGGAGATTCCCTAGTGGGAATCAGCAGAAATTATTCCTACAGTTGATACAGGAGAAAGTAGAGACGTGTTATAGATCTGCAGCATGCTGTACTCCCAGTAAAGTTATGTCACTTATCTCGGGGTACAGGTGCAGAAACACTGTAAGCTGTTATTCCCTGCAAACACATTTGTTAGTAAGCACCTACAAACAGCCATCCCTGTGGCTGCTGGAGTTGCATGGCACTGTGATCTCCCTGCACAGGACCGGGGCTCGTCCAGCATCTCCCAAGGGTTGAGACAACCCTCCCTCTTTGTGCAGGGCAGTGGTGGTGTTTCAGACTGGAAGCCAAAGGTGAACGCAGAACTCCCAGGAACATCAGACACAGAAACCCAAACAGATGAAACATTCCAAAATAAACCTTGCGAACACTGGCAGCTGACAGGGCAGAACCTACTCCAGCCTGGCTGTTAATACTGGAGTGACACATTGGTCATTCTTATTCATTGTGATGTTCATTAGTACCTGGGGAATTCATTACTAAACACATACAGGTTACCTCCATTGTAGCTACTGGAAGAAACAGGCACTTCTGTCCTCAGTTTTATATTTTACAGCTATAATGACATCAGTAAAAGGCATTTTTGGATTGGATTTTAAACTGAAAAGTCAAGGCAGAGTTTAGATGCCGCAGTTGTGAGGAACTGCCACAAATGCCTTCAGCAGAGCTGGATATTAAAACCTGTGAGCTTGTTTGGTCAGAGTAAAGTAATAAACCACTATGTTCAATCACAGTGGAATGCGAGGGCTGCAGCAAGCATGGCAATGCCTCTGTGCTGCCATGCCCTTTCCAACAGCTGCTTCGTGCAAACTTCTCAGCAAAAAAAAATCTGAAGGAAAAGTAAATTCTGATGCAGAGAATACACAAAATAATATTGTGAAGAGCAGCAATGACCAAAAACTAATCATTGTGACACTTCAGCATGTATGACTGAAGAACAAGAGACCTGTTACTGAGAGGCAAAGGGCAGCTGGGCTAAATTAGCTGAGCAAGTTTGAGTCTGGATAGTGTCATTAGGAGAAAAGCAGAACTATGCCATAAACTCTAATGAATGCATTAATGGATGGCTTGTGCCTCTCAAAAGGGGAAAAAACGGTTTAAATAAAGTTATTAACACAGCCCACCTGTGTTTGGCTCTTGGACTATGTTGTTTAAATAGCCCATTAACTCTTGGAGTAACTAATCTTGAAAGTGAATATAGCCTTTCTGAAGTAGACATTTAACTACATTCATATAATTCAATTAGATTGAGCATTCTTAGTCCAAAGCCAGTATTCTATCCTTTCATCTCTAATAATGGTGCACAGCAAACTTGGTTAATATGGTGTTAAAAAAGAATTTGCATTTGTAATGGTAACTAAAAATAAAATGTTGGGCCAAACCCTAGAATATTACATGTAATTTAAATGGTATGAGTCTGCATTAATAGAATTAAATACAGCCTTAAAATTCTGTATTCTAAAGTCAGTATTACAAGAATGAACTGAGTTTTATGGCTCTGCCTTAAACACTCAAGTGAAAATGAATGATTTTTAAAACACTGATACTGAGATAAGGTTTCTTTTCTGGATACCATAGCTCACATCAGTTAACAGACAATACCCTGGGACCACTTCTGCTTGAGTTTTTGAGGGGGAAGGGGATGGGGCAAGGCTGAAGAAAGCCAAATCATGGCCTGAACAAGTTCATCCAGTTAATAAATAGTTAAAGCAAATTCATTAGGAAACAGAAATTTTATAGATTTAGTTAAAGCTTTCTTCCTATTTATGTCACTGAGAAATGATAAAATTCCTTTTATCACTCTACAACTTGTTAATGTTTTACCCCAGGACCACTTCATCTGTAATAAACATCTTAACAAAATATGCATCCCTAGGGAGGAACCGTTAATTTCCTTAAGGCCTCACACATGTAATAGGTTTTTATTGCATGCAGGTGCTTTGTGAAATTGCATTGACTTGTAATAAACGTCCAGTAAAGAGCAGGTAGCACCTAAAAGGGGGAAGTGTTTGTGCACCTGTCTGAAGAGAGACTTAACACACCCTAATCCTCCACGGGCTTCTCCTCAACTGCACATTCACATAGACCATCCCCGAGCCTCACCTTCTAGGGCGTCTGCTGCCTCTAATCACAGCAAGGTAAATGCTTGGATTTTTACAGTTGTGTTTAACCAGCTTAAATAAATGCTAGGTGAATTTAATAATATATATATATATATTTTTTTTTTT
>NW_008602868.1:5398-9926 GCF_000691845.1 Merops nubicus | reverse complement strand
AAAAAAAGTAAAACCTTTTGTAAGAAGATTTCCTTTTTACAGAGATCTTTACAGGGGAGGAGGACAGTGACCTCCTGTTCCTTACTCCAAACCCTTCACCCCTCCAAGCTCACAGTAACTCTGAATCCTTCACCTCTGCCAAAAACTGAGCAGAGTGGGAAGCAGTAGCACCAAACTTTGTCTCCTTCTCAATCCATCCAGGGCTGGAATGTACCTCTGGAGATCACCTCATCCAACACCCCTGCTAAAGTAGGGTCACCTAGAGCAGGTCACCCAGGGTCACATCCAGGCAGGTTTGGGATCTCTCCAGAGCAGGAGACTCCACAGCCTCTCTGGGCAGCTGCTCCAGGCTCGGGCACCTCACCCCAAAGAAGTTTCTCCTCCTGCTCAGAAGGAGACTGGTCAGACTCCTGGTCAGGTCTCCTCCTGGCCAAACCCTGGGGTCAGTTTTGGGCCCCTCCCTCCCAGCAGGACCTTGAGGGGCTGGAGCGTGGCCAGAGAAGGGCAACGGAGCTGCTGGGGAAGGGTCTAGAGCCCAAGTGTGGGGAGGAGCAGCTGAGGGAGCTGGGGGAGCTGAGCCTGGAGCAAAGGAGGCTCAGGGGAGACCTTCTGGCTCTGCACAGCTCCTGACAGGAGCCTGGAGCCAGGGGGGGGTCGGGCTCTGCTCCCAAGGGACAGGACAAGAGGAAACAGCCTCAAGTTGCCCCAGGGGAGGTGTCAGTTGCCCCTGAGGAACAATTTCTTGCCCTGGAGGGTTGCCCAGGGCTGTGCCAGGCTGCCCAGGGCAGTGGTGGAGTCCCCACCCCTGGAGGGGTTCCCAAGCTGTGGAGATGTGGGGTGAGGGACATGGTGCTGAGGGGACCTGGCAGTGCTGGGGGGTGGTTGGACTCCAGGATCTTGAAGGTCTCCTACAGTCAAAACGATTCTGATATCAAAAACTTTCCATATGGGCATGGGAATGGGACAAGAACGAGGAGAATCCTCAAGTGCTCAGAGCTGTGGGTCCTGCCCTCCACCATCGGCCACCACAAACCTCCCCATGCCCAGGTCCCTGCCAGGGGCACTGGCCCAGCAGGGGCTGAACAGGGAGCCAGGGCTGCTGTCAGAGCCCTGGGGAGGAGCTGGGGACAGGGTGAGGGACAGTCCCACTGATCTGCCAGCCCGTGGGAGTGAGAGGAGAAGGAGTGCAAAGGGAGGAGAAGAAGTTTTAGCCTTGACCCAGTGCTGGCATTGTCCTCAGCTCCTGAAGAAACCTCAGGGAGGTGAAGTCATGGAGCAGGATCATCCTAAAGGACCTTTTCAACTCAGTCAGGATGAGTCCACAAAGGAAAAAAAGCCAAAACCCTCTGATAAAACTGAATTGCTTTTTCCAAGACAGTCATTAGGAAGACAAATAAAGAGCTCATGTCTATTAACACCTTTGATGGAGGCCACCAGCCTCCTAACTCCTGCCTCCTGACACAGGCTCTGCTGCTAGCAGAGATTTCAAAACCAGGGGCTGGGAACAAGATGTTGCTCCAAAAAAGAACTGAAATCTCTGCTGAAGGG
Source organism: Merops nubicus (assembly GCF_000691845.1). Lineage (NCBI taxonomy): Eukaryota > Metazoa > Chordata > Aves > Coraciiformes > Meropidae > Merops > Merops nubicus. Next base: position 8,378 of record NW_008602868.1, on the reverse strand, counting down.
GGCTCTGGAGCAAGAGGTTTCCACCAGGAAGAGGAAGCCCACGAACACCCTCACCACGGGGCTTGCTCCAGGACTGGGAGTGAAGACTCAACAAATTCCACCACTACCTGCTCCTCAGCTCCCAGAAGGAAGCTGCTGCTCACTTGCCACCCAAAATGAACCCACTGAAGCTCTGGGACAGCACGAGACCAAAGATCCCTCCATTCCACAGGGAAAGTCACCCCTGAGCCCACACCCCCGGGGCTGGACCTGGCTGTCCCAGCAAACCCAGAGCTGAGGAGCATCCTTGGGTGTGGCCAGAGCTGTGAAGCAGGCTGGGAATCATCAAAAGGGTTGGGTTGGAAAGGACCTTCCAAGGTCATCCAGTCCAAGCCTTGCAGGGAGCAGGGACAGCCCCAGCTAGAGCAGGGTGCTCAGAGCTTTGTCCAACCTCCCCTGGGATGGTGCCAGGGATGGGGCAGCCACCACCTCTCTGGGCAGCCTGGGCCAGGGGCTCAGCACCCTCAAGTGTCCAAATGAACCTGAAAAACATCTCCTCACAGCTCCTACACCCACGCCCCCATCCTTTGGGTGCTTCCATCACGCCAGGAGCACCTGCAAGACGTCGGCCCTCGAGCCGCGCGGCGTCGGCGCCTTTTCCTCTGGCCACAGGCTTGGCCAAGTCCCCAAGGAGGCCAGGAAAGGATCTGGGATTACTGCAACAGCGTGGGGAATCCAGTGTGACAGCAGACACCAGCCTCAGGGGACCATCACTGAGGTGTTCACCCAGAAAGGCACAGCAAGAGGTTCCTTAGCTTTGCCCCCGGAGTCGGCGTCCAAAAGGACCATCCCTCGGTGTAAGGGGGATGGGGATTTCCACACTCCTGCACTTCAGAGCTCTTCCAAGAGTTGGGAGCATTTGGGGAATTAACACCACATCTGCTGGGCTCCTTCCTTCACGGGGCATCGTGGAGTTCAAGGGACCCACCAGGCAGGACGCTGCGTGGGTGTGGTGGCACTTGGGAGAGATGGGCTGGAAGGAAAGAGCCATTTCTAGCAGGGAAATGGTGAAATCCACACCCAGAGTTCAATGAGCTGCACAGGGCTGGGCATGCACCCGAAATTCCTGGGTGTAAAACACAAGAACTGGGGTTTTGTGTCCTGGAAATATGGAGTGGGAGAAATGGGGAAGGTACGGCCCAGGTTCTTGGGGAAAAACCAAATGCCGAGGTCAGCAGGGCAGGGAGGGGATCCTGCCCCTCTGCCAGCTCTGGGAGACCCCCCTGCAGTGCTGGGGCAGCTCTGGAGTCCTCAGCACAGCAGAGCCAGGGAGCTGCTGGAGCGGGGCCAGAGGAGCCCCAGCAATGCCCCGAGGGGGGAACCCCTCTGCTGGGAGCCCAGCAGGAGAGAGTTGGGCTGGGGCAGCTGAGAGGAGAAGGCTCCAGCTGGGGAGACCTGCTGGGGGCTGCCAGGGGCCTGTCCCAAAGCTGGGGGGGGACTTTGGAGCAGGGTCTGTTGGGACAGGACAAGGGGGGATGGTTTGAAACTCCAAGAGGGAGATTTAGAGTGGAGAGAAGGGAGAGATTGTTGCTGCTGAGGGTGCTGAGCCCCTGGCCCAGGCTGCCCCGAGAGGTGGTCGCTGCCCCATCCCTGGCACCATCCCAGGGGAGGTTGGACAAAGCTCTGAGCACCCTGCTCTAGCTGGGGCTGTCCCTGTCCCTGCAGGGGTTGGATGAGGTGACCTTGATTGGCCCTTCCCACCCAAACCACTCAGAGATCACAGAAGGGATAAGGTTGAAAGGTACCTCTGGAGATCACCTGGTCAAATCCTCCTTCCAGCAGGACCACCTCGAGCCAGCTGCCCAGGACCATGCCCAGATGGCTTCTGAATATCTCCAAGGGTGGCAACTCCACAACCTTCCCTGGCAACCTGTGCCAGGGCAACGTCACCCTCACAGTGGAGAAGTCTTTGTGACGTCCAGACAGAGCCTCCCCTGCTCCTACCCCTGGGCACCACCAAGAAGAGTCTGGCTCCATCCTCCCTCCATCCATTCCTACCCCCTGATAAGATCCTCCCTGAGCCTTCTCTTCAGACCTAACAGGTTCCACCACGTGGAGAACCCACCCACAGCACCACGTGTGCAGCAGCTCCTACCCCCCCCCAGGACCTGGGGATGGTTTAAAGCTCCTCCAGCTGCTGGCCAAGACCCATCCAAGTGAAGATCCAGAAGCTCTGAAGCAGAACCCAGATGATGGCCACGTTGGGATTACTCAAAAGGTTTCTAAAGACAGCAGCAAGAGCTGGAGCCCCATGAGCATCTCTCAGAAACAACCCTGAGGTTTAGGGAAGAGCCACCATGCGTGGAGCTGTCCTGGGAGAAGCAGGAGATCCCTGGGCTGGAAGGAGAGAAGGGGAGCGAGGAGGAGAGCATCTGGAGAAGCTGGGGATGGCCCAGCCAGGAGAATATTGCCAGTGCTGGGCAGGCAGCGTGACGGGAGGGAGGGGAGGACACGGAGCTGATGTAGAAGCTGCAGAGCTCCAAGAAGCTCCCTGGGAAAATGCTGCCTGTAAAAGACACCGGGGAGCAGCTGCTCAGCTCCCCAAAAGGCTGAAACCTGCACTGCCCTTTAGCTGGGGGTGATGCTGACCAAGGTCAAGAGAAGGAAATCACACAGCAGCACAGAGTCGTTCTGCTTGGAAGAGACCTTTAAGATCAAGTCCAACCATTCCCCCAGCATGGCCAGGTCACCTCAGCACCATGTCCCTCAGCACCACATCTACACAGCTTGGGAACCCCTCCAGGGGTGGGGACTCCACCACTGCCCTGGGCAGCCTGGCACAGCCCTGGACAACCCTCCAGGGCAAGAAATTGTTCCTCAGGGACAACTGAAACCTCCCCTGGGGCAACTTGAGCCCCTTGCCTCTTATCCTGTCCCTTGTTCCTTGGGAGCAGAGCCCGACCCCCCCCTGGCTCCAGGCTCCTGTCAGGAGCTGTGCAGA
>NW_008602868.1:4666-5062 GCF_000691845.1 Merops nubicus | reverse complement strand
CCCTGGGGAGCCCCCCAGCTCTTCCACATCCCCTTCCTCACTGCTGAGAAGCCCCAGGGTGGCCCCACTGGAGCGGGGCAGGAGCAGCTGAGCTTGGTGAGGGTGTGGAGACCCCACCACCTCCCCCCTCTCCCTGGGGAGCAGCGAGAAGCGCTCACGTTTAACGTGCCTCAAACGCTCCTCTCAACGCTCGGGAGCCCCAACAGGTCTCCGGAGCATTGGACCTTGTTCAAACAGAACCCTTATTATTATAACAAAAGAGGGTGGTGGGGTTTTTTATCCCCCCTTCCTCCAGTGAATGATTATTAATGTGTTTCCAGGAGCTGGGTCCATTTCTCTAAATGAGAGCGGGCTGGCAGGAGGAAGGCTGATAAATGTCCTCCTCCCCCCGGCCTC
>NW_008602868.1:3243-4649 GCF_000691845.1 Merops nubicus | reverse complement strand
GGCCTCGCGGCGGGAGCTGCCAGAGGTTCTCCTTCTAACAAGCCACAGATGGAAGACGACTGGAATAACAAAGTATGAATTTTTATGAGTCTAATAAATCACTCCACTTTTCCTCCTCTTGATCGTTTCCAGCACATCAGACACTAGGAAAAAAAAAAAACCCAGCTAGAATCAAATGGGTTCATGGATCTCCCGGTGACGGGGAGAAGAGGATCTGCCCTGAGAAAAGCTCCTCGGGCTGCAAGGCCATTTGCATTCCTTCTTCAGGATTGACTTAATTCTCTTTTCTATTTAACAAGGAGAAATTGGAATCCAGCAGGTATAACCCATCCTTCACGGCCACTCATCAACCTGAAGGCCACCCAGCTTTTACTTTTCCTAAGCATCTGTTTCAAAGGAGCCTGAGCTGACCCCAGCATCAACTTGTATAAACTCGGTGAGAATGGAGGAAAACTCTGCAGGCAGCAGGTTTATCAAGATCCTTTTCCTTCCCTCTCTCAACTTTGGTGTAAAGGAGGCAACAGGCACGCTCCAAATCCATCCTACCAAGAAACAAAAGGTTTCACCTTCAAATTCCAACCCTTGAGTGTGTGGACAAGTGTCTGCCAAAGGAGGAGCACCGTGTCCATGGAAAGGAGGAGTCATGATTTAACTCTCCTCACCCAAAAACTACTCCAGGAAACCTCCAGGATGGTGATAGGCAGCAGAGGATGGAGCAAGAGTCAGACATGTGGTTGAGGAAGGAGAACATGAGCATTGCTCCCCACCACTCTGCAACCCCTCCAGACCCAACACAGGAATGGAACCTGCAGCTCCAGGAGCTTCAAAAGCCTGCAAAAAAACCACCCTTGGAATGGGGCACTGAATGAGGGACTGGTTTGGGTGGGAGGGACCTCCTGAGGTCATCCAGTCCAACCCCCTGCAGGGACAGGGACAGCCCCAACTAGAGCAGGGTGCTCAGAGCTTTGTCCAACCTCCCCTGGGATGGTTCCAGGGATGGGGCAGCGACCACCTCTCGGGGCAGCCTGGGCCAGGGGCTCAGCACCCTCAGCAGCAACAATTCTTCCTTCTATTGAGTCTAAATCTGTCCTCACCTTTCCTGTAGGCTTCCTTCAAGGCCACTAGAGTTTCCAGGAGGACCTGCTGCGTGGCCTCCCCGGGCACAGAGGTGACACAGCAAGTGGAGCTGCCAGGACAGCAGGACAAGATGATGGGACTGATCATCTGGGTCCTTCCATCTCCCAGGGCATGGGTCTGGAGCCAACTGGCTCCTTCTGGATCCTCTCTGGAGCCCCCAGCAGAAGAAGGACGTGGACCTGTTGGAATGTGTCCAGCAGAGAGCCACAAAACTGGTCAGAGGGCTGGAGCAGCTCTGCTGTGAGGACAGGCTGAGGGAGTTGGGGTTG
>NW_008602868.1:2683-2957 GCF_000691845.1 Merops nubicus | reverse complement strand
TTTGGAGTGGCGCCGGCGGATGGTGGGGGGTTGGACTAGATGCCCGTGGGGGGTCCCTTCCAGCCCAGACATCCTCTGACTCTACGACTCTGCAGGCCCAACGCTGCGAGGGAGCGTTGGCTCATTCCTCCCACGAGGGATCCACCACGTTGGGCTGCTCTCTGTGACTCAGGAGCAGAGGCAGGACTCTGCCTGTGGGTGACAACACCCCCCTCACTCAGCCAAGTGCTCAGCAGAAGACCACCCACCACCCCAAGGAAGCACCAGCACCCTC
>NW_008602868.1:2125-2368 GCF_000691845.1 Merops nubicus | reverse complement strand
ACTTGTCAGGGGGGGGACTAAGGGGGGGTGCCCGGGATGACGGATGGTTCCCGTCGGCGCCGCGTGTTCCCCGGCGCTCCCGACCCGTGTCCCCCCTTGTTCCACACTACCTGCTGCTTAACGACGAGGCTGTCAGGAGACACAGCTCCTGCGAGGAGCTGTCAGGGCCCTATTAGAGGGAAGATTGAGACCCTGCTCTCCTCGGAGCTTCTCCTGCCAGGCTGGTGCCACCCCGCCCGCTCC
>NW_008602868.1:663-2032 GCF_000691845.1 Merops nubicus | reverse complement strand
GGGGGTGTTGGGGATACTTTTTGGGGGTGGGTCGGTGGGTGGGTTTTGTTCCTTTCCTGATTTTATGGGTCGTTTTGCCAAGCCTGGACAGGGTGGGGAGGGAGAGGAGCGAAGCGCCCTCGCCCAGGTGCCTTTTCAAGCCCAGCTCTTTGGATTCAAAGGGATTTTGGGAAGTTTGTTGCTTGCAGGATGCTGCCCCCGAGGGGAAAATCAGCCTGACACCTCCAACTTGAAGGTCTCCAAGCACACAAGCTGTGCTGACAGCCCACAGCGTGGTGGGGCTGGAAGGGACCCCTGGGGTTCATCTCATCCCAGCCCTGCACAGCAGCTCACCCCCAGCAGGGTGCCCAGGGTGGTGCCCAGCCCAGTTTGGGATCTCTCCAGAGCAGGAGACTCCACAGCCTCTCTGGGCAGCTGCTCCAGGCTCGGGCACCTCACCCCAAAGAAGTTTCTCCTCCTGCTCAGGTGGCACCTCCTGGGTTCCAGTGGGTGCCCGTTGCCCCTTGGCCTGTCCCTGGGCACCACTGAGCAGAGTCTGGCCCCAGCCTCTTGCCCCCCACCCTCCAGATATTGATAAGCATTGATCAGCTCTCCAGACCATCCCAACAAGCATCTAACACCAGGCTGAGGTTTCAGGAGCACATCCTGGCAGGGAAATGCTCACGTGGACAGATCAGGGGATTAGGTCAGAAAGAAGCCCCTGAACACCAACCCTGGAGCCAGGCAGCAGCTCAAGGCACCCCCAAAATACAAGACTGCTGGTGTGGGGCAGGTTTATCCAGGTGAATTTCTTCCCTTTCTGCTGTGCTGAGGACTCCAGAGCTGCCCCAGCCCTGCAGGGGGGTCTCCCCTGCATCCACCAGTTCATTTTGTTCCACTCCCAGTAGAAGGACTGGACAAAATTTTGGGTTGGCACCAGAGAAAAGTCTCCTCCCAGGATAGAAACACAACGTCTGGGGGGGGGAATTCATCCCTCTGGGGATGTTGTCCTGAATTCCCAATGGCATCCAGGAAGGGAAGCTCATTCTGAGGGTGATGGGAAGCTTCTCCTGAGCCACGAGAGGCATGAAGGGAAGGAGATAAGAGCCAAGGACAGAGGAGGAGCTGGCTCTGAAGGAACAGAGCCTAGATTGTTGTGGCAGAAACACAACGTCTGGGGGGGGGAATTCATCCCTCTGGGGATGTTGTCCTGAATTCCCAATGGCATCCAGGAAGGGAAGCTCATTCTGAGGGTGATGGGAAGCTTCTCCTGAGCCACGAGAGGCATGAAGGGAAGGAGATAAGAGCCAAGGACAGAGGAGGAGCTGGCTCTGAAGGAACAGAGCCTAGATTGTTGTGGCTCCCCCCCCCCCTCACCACCTCCCCCCCC
>NW_008602868.1:0-647 GCF_000691845.1 Merops nubicus | reverse complement strand
ACAGCCCCTCCAACTCTTCCAGCCTCTCTCCAACACAGTTTTCATCTCACTGGGGAAAAATCCTTCCACCTGAGCTGCTTCCAACAGAGGAAGCTGTGGACAGATGCTGCTCCCAGATCCAGCTGCTGTGGCAAGCAAGGATTTTGCTCCTCAGAAGCTCCACTCTCCAAAACCAAAGCTGGGACCACCTCACCACTAGGGATTGTGGATGTCCTACACCTTTGTCTTGCCACCAGAGACCCCCAGGCTGCCCCCACATGCAGTAAGCATGGGTGCTACCTCACGTGCTAGACCTTCAACAGAGTTTGGAGGGGGGAAGGGAGGAGGAAGAACGTTGGCTGCTGCTTTAAGATGTCCTCGTTTGCTGAAAGCAGCCCCAGAATCCATGAGGCTGCTATAAAGAAGTGTTTCCACAGCCCAGGCTACACACCAGCGTCAGCACATGTGGTTTATGGGCCTGTGTGGCCCAGCTGGGGGACACGGCTGGGTGAGCTTGGCACCCCTCCACTGCCTCCACCTCCCCAAAGAGCCCAGAGATGGAGCCATCTGTGCTAGAGGAGAAAGGACCCTCTGGCACCTCACCAACAGGCAGCTCTGGCTGCTCAGGGTGAGGCTGGATGGCACTGGAGGAGGAGGAGGAGGAGGAG
>NW_008602867.1:0-1310 GCF_000691845.1 Merops nubicus | reverse complement strand
CAGGGGACCCCCCTTGAGCGGCCTGGGGAGCGGGGGACCCCCCGGGACCCCGTGTGCTACCACACCCGGGGACACCCCCGGGACTCCCACTGCCGTCACGCCCGGGGACAGCAGGGTCTCAGGGGTCACCCCTCTGCCAGGACACCTGCGGACAGTGGGGACCCCCCTCTGCCATCACACCAGGGGACCCGCCCCCTGGGCAGGGTGGCAGCGGGGACACCTCGCAGGGACGTCGCACCCGTGCCCGTGCAAACATGGGAACCCCAAATCCCGACTTTTTCACATGTTCCCCCCTTTCCCACAGCCCCCGCTTGCTGGTGGGGGCAGGAGCCACGGGTGAGTTCTTGCTGCCCTGGCTCAACACCTGCAGATGCAGGGCAACATCGGGGCACCTGCTGCAACACCCGGGCACGGGGAGTGATGGCTGAGCATCCTGAGATAACATTTGGGCATGCTGGGGTGACATCCGAGCATCCTGCCTGATACCTGAATATCCTAGGGCAACATCTGGACACCCAGGGCAACATCTGGTCATTCTATAGGATTTTTGGCTAGCATGGAGCAACAGCTGTACATGAAGAGCAACATCTGGGTGTCCTGGCTGATTGCTGGTTATCATGGAGCAACACCCATATCTGTGTGCACACTGGGACAATGCCTGGGCACCTGGATCAACATCTGGGCATACCCTGGGGCAACATCTGGGCACACTGAGCTGACAACTCGGCACACCCCTGAGCGATCTCTGGTTATCCTGGAGCAATAACTGGTCACCCTGGGCATCCTGGGAGATACCTCAGTCTCCTGGAGCAACATCTGGCCACTCGGAGCAACATCTGGTCACCCTGGGCAATATTTGGGCATCCTGAGTGACATCAGAATACCCTGGAGCAACACCTGGTCACCTCAGGCACCACCTGGGTGCCCTGGGGCGGTACCTAGGCACTGCAGTGCAAGGCTTGGGCCACCCATGCAACATCTGGACAGCTGGAGCCACATCTGGACAGCCCCGGGGCTGTTTTTGGGGGGACAGGGAGGGTTAGAGCCATCCCTGAGTCCTTTGGGAACATGGGCCCTTTGAAAAGTCTCAGCCCGGGGTGGTGGCTCCTCCAGTTCGGGACGAGGCATCAGCCACTCCAGGAGCTCTGAGATCTGTTGAACCTCGGTTTTGCCAAAAACCCTCAGCAAAAGCAGCCGCAGCCACCCCAAAGATGCTCTCGGGCCCCCCGGGCGGGTTCAGCCCCAGGTCCCCTTCCTCCCGTGGGAATGACAGCGTCAGGAACCCAGCGAGGGATAACCCGAGACCCCCG
>NW_008602866.1:0-1183 GCF_000691845.1 Merops nubicus | reverse complement strand
GGCCAGGGCGTTCTTGGCCTGGGGAGAGAATGTGATTGGGACAGTAAGAATATGATGCTAACTTAGTGAAACTCCTTGAAAATGCTTTTAATCTGTCACTTAAGTGAGCCTAAGAAAAAAATGTACATTAACTCCATGTTCTGAGAAGCTTCTTAATGCTTCCTTCATCCGAATCTGGAGCGTTACCTCAGGAGACATGATGGGTATGGTCTAAATGACCATTAACAAGATGGGAATTTTTTAATCACTTTAAATATGTTCTAAAATTTCAGCTTCCATCATGAAAATGTAGAATAAAAAGTGCATTTTTTTAGAGATATCTCAAGCTATTTTATATGTATTCTGAATAAAGACCTATAGTTACCCCTGCCTGTCTCAGTATCCAGGTTGGACTTGATGCTCTCCTCAGCTTTTCTTCCTATACTATAGAGGGATGTGACTAAATTTTCCATCTAGTTTGAGAGCTGCCAAATTAAAGTGACATGGATAACATATTTTAATTTTATGTGAGAGCAGGAAATACCCTGAAGAAAGATGGAGTCTGAATCCAAAATCAAACCCACTACAGGAAGTACCTTTACCTTTATTTCTTCCTCTAAGTGTCTCTTCAGTTCCTCGATCTGTTGAGTAAATGCCTGTTTGCTTCTGGATAGCTGAGATATCAAAGCATCTTTTTCTTCCAACTGCCTTGAATATTCACCTGAGAAATTTTACAGACAGACTCTAATTAAAAAAAAAAAAAACAACAAAACAACTAAATAATAGTTTACAGATTATGAATCAATTTGGGTAAAACATAGCTCTTTTACTTGTCATCAGTTATAGGTTCTCCCTTGCCAGAGGGGTTTGGGAGTGTTACCTGCTTCTGTCTGCAGACGGGCTCTTTGAGTATTGAGGTCATTGATCATGCGCTGATGTTCCTCGTCCTTTGTCTTAATCTCACTCAGTTGGTCTTCCAGAGTGCGACACATCTTCTCAAGGTTTGCCTATATGTCAAGCACATGTAAGGAAAGAGAACTATCACTATATTGTTCATATATATATAACTATATATACATGTTGTTCTTATGATGAAAAACAATGTAACAGTGTGTTATAAGGAATGTAATCAGAAATCATGTATCAGGTCATATATCAGAGCAGTAACCTGACAGAAATTCCGTACCTTGGCTTTGGAGACAGA
>NW_008602865.1:5393-7764 GCF_000691845.1 Merops nubicus | reverse complement strand
AGGATGTCGTGGAGCACAGTGTCAAAGTCACTGTTTAGCTGTTTAGCAGCTTTAGATGTTCAGCACCTGCCCTGTTCCACGTTCTCCTCCCTCAAGCCTTGCCCCAGCCCAGCAGCACTGGATTGCTGGTCTAACCCCGCCCAGCCCTTCATACCACCTTTATCCTCAAAAGACCTAAAGTGAACAAAAACACAGTTTACATCAAAAAGTTTTACTAGAACTGGGAAACTATTCATTAATTCTCCAGCACAGGTAAATGAAAAAGATTCCTAATTATTACTCCTAAATGAGGCAGCTGTTGGCAGTCACAATTACAATGCAGCACTGTCAGCTCAGCTGAAACATCCTCCCCCTGCCCCAGCTGCTGTTTATCTGCAACCCCAGGGGAAAGGAAAGCAAACAAGCAGGAAATCAGCTTCCCTTTTCCACACAGAACTCCATTCAGTATCTATTTTTTAAAAGGTAACACAATGATCCATCATCAACCAGATGAATACAGCAAGTATCTGCTCAATTTAAAAACAAAACAAGGCACCAGTTAAAAATAAGTGGGTTTTGAATTTGAGATTTTTTTTATTGTTATTTATTGCACTAAGGAACAGCAGGGCAGTTTCACAATCTCACTTTCTGTTTTGAAAAGGTTGGTAGTATTACTCTTAAACTCAAGAGCATTTCCATCATTGGACTTGGTAAGTGCTGCAGATTTGTCCATTTGTTAATAAGACAGAAGAAACATTAAAAAATTAAGTAATTTTTTTTAAAAAAAAATCATCATTTAAATTCACCCCTTCATGGACAATTCAACTTCTATCACAATGACACAGGCTTGAGATTAAAGCAAGGCTGAACGTTCGGTGAAAATACAGAAGTCTCTGGACCATGCATATACAGGGAAAGATTAACCCGAAAGAGAAAAAAAAAAAAAAAAAAACCACAATAAACCAAACCAGGGTTCCTATTTTCCCAACTGTGTCCATGAATTCATCTCCTGAGAGCAGCATGGCCTACAGGGAACTGGCAGGGTGCTCCCAGTCCTCCCCAAGCACCTCCTGATGGCTGGAGGGGGACAAGCCAAGTCCAAAGGCGCCGCTACAACGCCCAGCCTAAAGCAAACCCCTGGTGTCCTACAGCTACTCGGTGACAACCCGCACGTGGAGATTATGGCTGTTCCTTATGGAGTGCAAGGTCAAAGCTTTTCCAAACCCCGTCACCTTTATGTTAATTTACACGTAATTCTTTAATTTCAGCGTCCCAGTGAAGAATAAGAAAACAGTCTTTCCACAAATATAAAATGTGGAAATATTTTAAAAATAGGGGAGATGTCATTTCCTAACTTGATGATCAGATTCCATATTTAATCTTGGTAAGAGGTTCTCGTTGTGAGGAATCCACGTTTCGTGGCGTTTGCATGCACTTAACTGGAACAAAGCTTGCCAAAGGTCTTCTTAGGAGCTCACCAGAACATAAATCATGCTGGAAAAGAAAACACAAACATCAAAGAGCACCACTTCCATTAGCAGGACACAATTCCTCATACAGCTGCCTGTTCTGTGTGAGACAGGTGGGAGACCTGACACAAAACACATCAGAAACACAACATCAGCTGATCCAACCCTCGGCTGTCCCTGAACCAAGGGCCACAGAAACAGGGAGCCCAGAACAAAGACAATGCTGAAGGAGGAAAAGCTTGGAGTGTTCAAGTCTCTGAGCATGGTATAGAGCTCAAAATACTAATTCCAACCAAATTAAGGTTTGTGTTTTAAAGCAATAAATAGGGCTGTGGGGTTTTTTGCAGGGAAGTTGGCATTATACACGTTCTTCTCGTGCACTGAGCCAGAACTTCAGACTGAATATTAAGGGGGAAAGAGAAGGGAAAAACTTACCCATATAGGTAGTAAAAAAAAGATAGAAGGTAGAATGCTAGTTTGCACCATCCTTCCTTCTGGCAATAGGCTAAAATATCTGCGTTCATGATGGTTGTAGGATCATACAGACCAGGGCCACTCATCACGGGTCTACTCATGTACCTGCAAGTGACACACAGTTAGTTTGGTGGTAATGGGGATGCTGGTTCCTGCCCCCCACCCACCACGTAACACCAACACCCAGACAAGGAATCACAGCCCCGACAGCAAAACCCCCCAGCTCCATGTAGGAGACAGTGAACTGCAAGAGAAATACAAAGTTCCACACTAAATGTGCCTATGGAAGAGCTTTCACAGACTCCAGACTCTGATTTTCAGTGGTGCCCAGCAACAGGACAAGGGGCAAGGGGCACAAACTGGAACCCAGGAGGTTCCATTTGGACATAAGGAAAAATTCTTTGGTGTGAGGGTGCCCGAGCCTGGAGCAGCTGCCCAGAGAGGCTGTG
>NW_008602865.1:236-5212 GCF_000691845.1 Merops nubicus | reverse complement strand
TGAACTCTGGTACACTGAGAGGAAGTAGGACCAATGTATAAAGAAGTTAAAAATGGGATTCCTTATGGAAGAGATCAAGGTCTAACCCATGCCAGGAGCCACAGCCACCACTCCCTAGTAAAGCACAGGCTGGCTGCTGAGCTGAAGCAATACTCCAGGTCCCCACGAAGAGCTCCTGAGGTGGCAGCCCAGTGCAGGCTGCCAGCAGCAGGATCAGTCCCCACAGCTCCAGCTCCTCAGTCCAGCACCACAGCCAGAGCTTTTTGCTGGGTTACATTTCAGCCAGCACACACCTCAGTGGCAGGAGCACAGCAGGGCTCCCGCTGCTGCCAGCCACCCCCCCAGGGACCCCAGTGTCCCTGCCCTCCAGCACCCCCCCCACGGTTCAGCCCCTGCACACCACACGAGAACAACAAATAACTGACAGAGGAAGCGAGTGATGGCTCTGATTCCACAGCCATGACACAAACTGCCTCAGTGCCCTGTCAGAAAGCATCTTTCTCTGCCAGAGACACAGAACACCGAACGGGAAGCTCTGCAAGAGGAGAACGAGTGACAGCTGAGGTGAGCACACAGACCAGACTCGGCAGTATTACCTCCAAATATGATAAGCCAACAAAGGCATATTGAGACCCAGCGTAAGCCACTCTGCTGCACAGAGAAACATAACACAGAAGAATGCATGGATGAGGTACTCTGGAAGTACAAGCTGGAAAAGAAAAACACGAGTTAGAAGTTTCCATTACTCCAAACAAGGTGGGTGGCGTTTAATCTATTTTGGAGGTAAGCTATTGTTTGTTTTTTTTTTTTTAAAAAAAAAACATCATTCAGAAACAACACTAACAAGAACAAGACTGCAGAGAGTGAAAACGGCACTGGCAGCACATGCCTTGCTGTTTTCACAGGGGACTCAGGAACCAAGGAGAGAAACGTATCAATTTAAATGCTCAGATCAGTAATTTAGGAGAAGCAATAAAACCCCCTAAGAGCACTGTTAACAGACCCCACGCTTCATACGTGACCTTTGTAGCAGCAGAGATCACCCAGATATTTCTGCTCATGCAACACAGAAATATCAGTAGGAAACATGCTCCACCTAACAGCTGAGAGGCAAAATGATGGGTTTATGTTTTCCTGCTTCACAGCTCTGTTTTGGTATTCACACATCTGTAATTTCTCCAATTCGGCCTCCTGCCAACACGTGAGATCCAGGGCAGAGCTTTGAGGGCCTGGCACCAACAGTAACATGCAGCCCAGGGGTGTGAACCAGCCTCCTCCTCCTCCCCCCCCAGCACCTGCCGTGCATGCAGGAGCCTCATGCTGCCGGCAGGAGCCCCGGAGCCAACTCCCAGTCTACCAGGACGCCAGAGACCTCGAAATGCCAGGTGGTGTTAGTGTGGTTAAAGGGAACACGACGGGGGAACACAGAGCAGATGCATGCCAAGAGCCAGCAGAGTCTCAGCCCCACCACACTCTCAACGCGTTCCCTAACAGGTCACCCCAACACGGCATCAGTCACTCTGTCACCCCACTCAGAGAGAAAAAACCTGTCAGCTTCCAAAACTCCTCACCTCAGGCCCACTGAAACACCTCCTCGGGTAAAAACATTCCCTTTCTACCCAAAGATTTACATCATCTGTGTGCACACCCCCCACACTGCACCCCTCTTTTTGTGTGATGTGACTAACGTTGCACAGGGTGACTGTGCTGAAGTTTCAGTGGTCTATAAGAGTTTTTCACTCTAAGCAAATTCTTCTTTTAAACCCCAAAATATCTTGCTAGAAATCTAAAAACTGACAAACAGACATTCTTCCCACCTACTTTGCTACATAAAGAGTATCAAACAAAGCAAACTTGTATCAGCATCAATAAAAATAAACTGGCATAAGAGAAACGTTTCAAGTAAATATTTTCATCCAGATCCTTCTTTGTATACTTACCATTTACAACCTGGCAATTATTTATAGTACAACCACCACCCCAAGCAAAACAACACGTGGCAGCCTGCTGAGACCCATTTACCAGGTTTGAAAATCTGTAGTTTATTTAACTACGAGTCGTCTCAAAACACCTTTTCCTTGGTTATTTCAGGCTACTCCCACACCAGAGTGCCTGGCTCTTTCAAATCTGCCACACACACACACAAATCTCCCTGCCTGACTAAAGGAAGATTAATGACATCATATTCTACCATGATATTTATCAGGGAAGCGAGGGAGGAAGAAATCTCCTTGCTGAGAAGAGACACGACTATAATAAGAGCAGGGGAGAGAAGGCATCAGTGTACTAAGCAGTTACTATTTCAGGCTCATCTTTCTACTGAGATGTCTCTGTCCCTACCAGGATTTTTGATTCTTTGCACAGGAAAACACCACTTTGTTGTGTTTGTCCAGCAGCGTTTCCCAGATCCCATCCAAAATCTGGATCTGAACTTCGCTTTCAGCGGCCGGTCGACTCCCCCACGGACAGCAAATCTGAAGTGATTTGACATTTCCAGTTCATAAAGCTATCCCATAAATGACCACTACATGCACGTGGGTTGACAGGGGTTAATATTTGCGTTAGACATGCGCACCAGAAGACTTCAAAGGCTGTGGTAAGACCGTAATGCATCAATGTGATGAGAATTTGCCTCCCCCATTTTTGAATGACCGTAGGGCAGACCAAGCAAGGGAAACTGTTAGATGCACAGTGATTGAGCAGCAAACCTCACTGCCTGCTGTGCAGCCCCCCTGCCTGGCACCTCTCCTCTCCCCACGCTTTAACACTCCCTGTCAATTTACATCCCATGGCCTTTTTTCCCCTCCCAGCTGCTGTAAGTTCAGTTTTCATTTGCCTAATTTACTTAACTCTTCAACCCCCAGCCAAGTTCCTGTCCAGGCTGTGCTGCCCCTGCGCTCAGCCTCAGCCTGGGCACACCAAGCCAAAATAAAAACCACCAGGAACACACAAAAACCTGCTGTACCAAACCATCTGCCCTTGAAGAAGCATCCCTTTTATTACTGGCCTGTCACAGGTAAAAGGTTGCCTCAAATTCTTTTCACAAAGCAAGGAGTGTCAGAGTTACATCCAAGAGAGGCCACCAAGACACACCACTTCTGGGTTTCATGTTCCAGGATCAGAGAGGATAACATCTATCACATTATACCCACCAAAATCCTCAAACAAGGCCAGGATTTACTCAGTCAATGCTTAAAAAAAAACTAGTCTCCTATAATCTCAGAGTTCAATAAATCTTGCTGGAAAAGGACTATTTGTTTCTATTTGGAGCTACTCCAGCTCATGGATAGGACATTAACAGGCATTTAACAGTTTTCCCCACTTCACTAGGTAAGCAAGCAGAACTGTTTGGCACAAAATATGGAAATCCAAGAGGTTGTTACAAACCCCAACAAACAAATAACGAGCAGATGAACAGGCAGACTAAACAAAACAGCTTTAAGAGTATTACAAATGTTCCTAACCAAATGAAAGGGGAGCGGAATTAAAAACGTTAAACTGAAAAAGCAGTACACACCTTTAATGCAATTTTGACTCTTTTAATCTTTTTGACCTTTTCAACTGTCTTTGTGCCGAAAATGTAGAAAGCAGATTGAAAGAATGTTAGTACGACAGCTGACAAGATCACCAGCAGATTAATAACAGTCAGAATATTCAATGTGTAAGTTACGAATCAAAGTATTTCCCCTAAAACTTAGGTTTTGTCAACCCAGATGCAACTCTATTGCCTGGTTTGGTTATATCAAAGTAACAGCAAAAATATGCACTTGACATTTATTTAAAAAAAAATGTTTTGCATGCTACTTACAGGATTGAGTGTATTACACTGGTCTATGGGATTCTTGTAATCAGTCTTCAGTTCATCAAATGCTATAATCTGGAAAAGCAACACAAGAAACAGTTGTGATTCTTCAGTCCACCAGCACCAACATATTTTAACCATGAAAAGTGACATTTTGGCACAGAGCCCTAACATTCAACTGCTGCCATCCTCTCCTGGAACATAATTTCTCCTCAGTAGGTTCTGTTATAAACCCACAAGTAAAACACATTTGAAACAGATTATACAAACAAGAAAGTAGAAGACGCTTGAAGCACTCAAAGACCTCTGCCCACACTCTACCACTGCACCTCTCCACCAGCAACAGATTTCCAATGTCCCTTTCAGCAGCCTTTAACCCCACTTGCTGTGCACAGACCCTAGACATCACAAGCAACTCTCAATCACCAGCAGGAACCTGACAATTTGTTAATCAAGAAAAAACAACAGCCGCCTTAAAAGCAGCCAAACGTTTAGTCTCATTACCCTCAAAGTAAACACTGACCCTGCATCATTATCCACAAGATGTATCCATAAAAAGAAAAATAAAAAAATCTTTTCACGCCATGAAAGTTCCACAAAGATACAACCTGAAATACAAGAGAAGCCACTTCTACAGAACAACTATCACACCAAACATTTAAAAACTCTTAAGACAGACTGATCTATTATTGGTATGAGATTCATATATACTCAGTATAAGCCCCAAAATACTTAGAGAACAGGCCTGATATCACAACAGAACAGTTTCTGTTCAGAATAACTATGAAGCTTGAAAGAGCGCCAAGAGCAACATCCTCCTCACGTCCTCTCCTGGAGCAGTCTCACAGCCCATCCACGGCAGGCTCCTATTTGGCTCTTTCAAGCCAGAAAACTCTCAAAAGACTAATTATAATTTAAAAAAGAATCAAAAATTAAATCTCAATATAAAGCATGAAAGGAATGCAACACGTAACCCGTTATTTCTTTTAAATCAGCAGCCGAGTTGACTTCAGACGAAAACATTTTCAACCGCTATTTTAAAAAGGCTGCACTTCTTTGAAGCAATGCTGAGGGAGGTTGTGTGTAGCTTCTGTCGGCGCTTGGAAACTCATTTCAGGCGCGGGCAGAGGAGCACGGCCAGACTGCACCTCCCGCAGCTAACGGTGCAGGCGGG
>NW_008602865.1:0-205 GCF_000691845.1 Merops nubicus | reverse complement strand
CGCCCGCGTCCCCGCCGCTTCCCGCGGGGCAGCGGCACAGCCCTCCCCCGAGTAAGCCCCTTCGGAGAGGCCTCCGGGCAGAGCGGAGATCCCCAGGAGATCTCCGGCAGAGCTCCAGATCCTCCCGCCCCTTTGCGGGGAGTCCCTTTGGGACAGACGGACCGAGACACCCCCCGGCCCGGCCCGGCCCCCGCGGCCTGCGCCG
>NW_008602864.1:33248-34803 GCF_000691845.1 Merops nubicus | reverse complement strand
CTTGCGCTGGCGGCACTGGCCCGTATCCCGCCGCAGGGATCTCGCTCCCGTCAGATCGAGCTGCGTCCTCGTTCCCTCGGTGTGGTTGCCCACATAGTGTCCTTTCTGTGGTGGCCAGCGTTCTGGCCGGTAGACCTCAGCGTGATTAAGAAAGATCGTTTCTTTTGACTGCCAATCAGTGGGGCTCCCGGTCCTGGGTGGAGGCTCCTCAGGCAGACGGCGCTTCCCTCCTTTCCGGTCAGATTAGTCGGATTCCCCCCCGGCCCAGTCTCTCTTAATAGTCATGTAGTTCACATTTATTTGTCTCTTATGTTAGGTAACGCCAACTTCCTTCGGTTTTCTTGCCTATTTTCCTGTTCGTCTTAAAGGGACAAACTAAAAAACATGGCTTCTCAATCCTATGAGTTACTGATCAGAGGTTTATTAGTACTGATAAGTAACAACCGTCTCTTTGATTCTTTTTTTTTCTCCCCCATTTCATCGGGGCTTGCAAACATAACGTTGTATTGAGGCTGAATTTTGTTAGATTTGGTTTGAATGTGTGCAGAGATTCATTTCTAGCCCTGAAGAGTTGAACAGCTGAAATAGACAATATGTGCAGAGAGGAACAGATCTGGGGAGAGACAGATCTGAGCACATGGATTAGGTAATTTGGCTGCTGTTCCACAGAAAATAGGGAGTGGAACCCATACTTCCTTTATTTTTGAACCTATGCCTCTTTCCCATTTCTTATTTCTTCCCAAGAACATTCTGAGTGGTTCATAGGTCACTCCTTCCATCAGCCTTGAGGCTTTTCTTACTTTCTGTAAAAGTATAATTCTAAAAAAGAGAGAACTGTCAGTCAAATCTGTATTTCCTTTGAGGCTAAGTGATAGTTTTCTCATTTATGAAATACTTGAAATTTGTCCAAATTAAAATTTAAACTTGTTATTTAGGTAAGTCAGCAGAATCAGTTCTATGGTGGAGGTCTTTTACTGCCTTTCCTGTGTCTTTCTTTTCCTGAAATGTGGTTAAAATGTGGTAAAAATTCCTCTTTGCTGTTCAACACTGTGAATTCAAAGCTGGGAGGTCAGAACATAACTTCCATGACACTGCTAAAATGCTTCACTCTGGGAATGAAAAGCTGATTGAACAAAGTGCAGGAGATAGTATTAAAGTAGCTTTTTAAAAGAAACAAGTTTGTTTTGTTTTTTTTTTTTAAAAGGCTGAATCAGGTATGCTAACTACAGTACTGCTAAGAGAAGTACTTATGATGTTGTGATGTTGGACTCATGCAGAATTAATATCATACCATAACTTTATATGTTGGTTTTTGTTATAACTTAGGCCACAGTATGTATACATGGGACGTTGCCTGAAGTTTAGAAAAATGCCAAATAGTGTCATGGAAGACCCAGTGAACTGCAGGAAATGAAACTGCTGCTTTCTACTGTGTCTTTGCCCATATAGTAGGAAGCAATGTGTTTGGATTATTTTATTGATAGATATTTAGTATTTAAGTCTTTAAGGACCTTTAAGGCCTCGAGAGGAACCTTTTCCAGTTTCACTGGCATTG
>NW_008602864.1:12778-33217 GCF_000691845.1 Merops nubicus | reverse complement strand
CTGCTGAATGAAATGAGGTGTGCACATGGGTTTGCCTGTGATGGGCTCCTAGTCTGCTACCTGTCCCACGTCATCTCTACAGCAGTGGCCAGTTAGAAAGCTATAAGGAGGTGGTCTCTTGTTTTATCCTTTGAATACCTTACCAGTGTATGACAATGGGATTGTTATTTATGCCTTGAACCTTTCTCTGTCACAGTAGGCACAAACTGTGACTTTATGTTGCTGGATTAATAGTCATGAATTATGTTTAAAAACAACTTCAGCTATATTGTGAGTTTCTCTCTGGTATGTCCCAGGACAGGCTGCTTTGATTGCTTGTATTGGGAGTGGCAGTCACTGGTGATCTCCATTCTCAGCCTTGGCAGTTTTTGCAGTTCACCTGATACATGAGTTGTAAACCTGTGAGGAATTTGAACAGGCTTTTCATAAAATAGTAACTTTTCAGAATTGTAGGATCCCACAGTTCTTCACCTGGTGAGAAGGATTGTCTCTCTTATGATGGAGAAATGTTTGATGTGTATTGTCCTGAGCTTGTTACAGGAATGTTTGGAATCCACAGAAGGAGGAAGATCTCTGTGGCTGTTATTGTGAACTTTGAGGAATAGTTCATGGAATATACCCATAATTAGCTGCTCTTTTAGGGAGGAAGCAGAAAAGCAGGAAGTGGTGAGGGGCAGGTTGTAGCAAGACTAGACTGCTTGTTCAGAACCACTCCATTTTGGGGATCTGCTGTGGAGGTATGCCAGACTGTGTGGCAGGGGAGCGCTCAAGTTCCACTTGGTCGAGAGGAATGATGCTGCTCTTTTTAAGTATGGCTTCACAGTGTTTGCAGATGAAGGTGTGCATTGATGATGTGTTCTCTATTCATCTTGCATTTTTGAGGTTATGTTTCTCAACTTGTTTAGTTGGTTTCTGTTTTTAACAATAAGGAGAGGAGGTAAAGGAAATAAGGCCTTAACGGTTCCCCTGTTAGGGTTCATAGCAATTATGGTAGAATATGGGGAAAAACAAGATGCTACTAGCTAAAGATACTTTGACCAACTTGGACTTAATTTATTCTGTGAATGGAAAAGGAGGACACTGATATGTACTGTGATAGTTCTGAATTTGAGGTTTCACTTTTTGCTGGGGGCAAGTCTACTGGAAAGCAGTTCACAGCATGAAGTGCTGTAGTTGTTTTGAGCCTGTGGAGTAGTGGTGACTTCACCCGAGTGCATCAGGCTAAGATAACTGCCACTTTTAGCACTGTGTGGCTGAAGCCAGGGCATTTGGGAACTACTGTTTAGCAGCAGTATTTTGCAGCCAGACACTGTGCATTATAATCTGACACATGGGCTTTACTGGGCTGAAGCTTTACATTTACGTTCAGGCTCTTTCTATTTTTCTGACTTGGATTTCCACACTTAATTCGGCTTCATGCCCAAGAAAGTTGAGAATCTCATTCAAGGATATGTGTGCAGTGTCAGACCAAGTATTTCTCTTGTCTCTGTGCTCTATGAAGTCTTTGCAAATACAAAGTAGCAGACACTCAAGTCTCTTATTTCCCCCTAAGGCTTGACTAGGTGGGAGCGTTTCTGGCGCGTGTTCAGTTCCACATCTGTAATGTGTTCCGTAGTCTGCTCAGTTGCATGGAGGCAGCTGGCTGGTGCCTACATGCTTTCTGGTTCGTGCCGAGGACCTCAGTCTTGGGACTGAATGGATCAGTTGAATGTCATGGTGCCAAGTTCTTGCTGATGAGCTTGGTCATGTACAATCCAGGGAAAGATCTTTAAAAATTGATGTATGGTGTCCACAGACATCTGTCTAGAGTTATCTAGATGTTCATGCAGGTGTATCTATCTAGTATAGTCAGCTGATCATAGATTTCAAGTTAAAACTTTGAGATGAAGTAACTCTTTTATTTAAGATGAGTTCTGCAGCATATGTATGCACACAGAGAGACGCTCTTGGGAAGATTGTTGCTTTTCAGTTGTTTTGGCTTATCCTTTCACTAGGAGGTCTGCCAGATTGAGGCCTGGTTGTGGCCTGTGCCTTGGTACAATGTGAAATGTCTGTGACACTTGCATGTAATGAGAAAAGCAATTTTCTAAGAATATGCAAGTTAGAGACTTGGCTCACTTGAAGTTAAGAGAAGTCTTGCTTGTCAAGTGGAGATTTTAATTTGTGGTGTATACTTTTCTTGGGAGCCGTCTATCTTTGCTCCCCTTTTCAAGCACTAAATGTGTTTACTTCTTCCTATGCTTTTTTCTACCTTCTGTCTCAGACACCTGGTAATTGTAGAGCTAGAGCTGCAGCTGTCTTTTATCTTTTGTTTCTATCTGTTGAGTTTGTGATTCTGAGGTAAGAAGCCAGCCCTGACTCTTTGGCCTGCGGGGGTGTTCCGTGCGAGGCGTTGTTCGAAGGCTTGTTCTGCTTTCTCTGCCTCTGACTTTGACACTTCTGGACTTTGCTACGACTAAAACAGTCCTTGTAGGAGGAGGTCACTCTCTGCGGTCCATTCTCACATCTTTAATAATTCAGTATTTAATGATTTAATTTAAATTTATATTTAATAATTCCTCAGTTATGGTTGCTGCGTTTATCAGAGACAATCTAACAGTATGTTGTCATAGCATCAGGTGCAGGTCATTGGTTTGAAAGGGCCCATTAGTGCTGGTTTTGGCCTAGGTCCTGTATTAAAAAAGAGTTCATGCTACATGGTGAGATCCAACCTTCTATTTAAAAATCATAGAAGACAAAGCTGTATTTTTGAGGGCTACTGAACAACTGGACACGTGCTGTAATCCGGTTTCAGTCGTTATCTGTGTGTGATTTACCTGCGCAGGGTGAAGGGATACTTGGTCATTATAATGCTAGAGGCTGCAAAAATTGTAGTTCTTCATTTCAGTCCTGATGTTCCAGTTCTGCAGCAGAGCAGCACACAGAGTACTGGAGTCTTCCTTAGATTTTATTTTGGGTCAGCCTTTTTATCTGGTGCACACATTTAGTATCTGGAACTTGATAAGGTTCTGGATACAATTTGTAATAGCTTCAGTGCTCTTATTGCTCTGTATAAACTCTTTGTTTTCATTGTGTTGCTGTTGTGAAAGGTCTTGAGCAACATCAGTGATACTAGAAACATTTTGTAGATGCTTTCATTATCAGAAATGGACAAAGTGTGTCAGGATGGCTGTTTCAGTCTACATGCACAGTTCAAACACAACCTGTAGCGAGGTGTTTGCCACATATAGCTTAGGCAAGGTGGTGGTGTGAAGCAAGTTCTAGCAGTGAATTGTCTTCTGAGGGACTTGAGTCTGAAATGCTGGTGCAAAGTAACACCATATCCAACAGTACTACACTTACAGGAAACATCACTGCAGGGACTTAAGTGATGTCACTTGTTCAGAGTGCAGTGGTAGTCCCTAGCACTTCTTGGGTTTGAAACAGGTGCAGAGAATTTTAACAGTAGACTGGCTTTTAAGTTTTCCAGCCTATAGACCAGATAATTAATAAGTAATTATCCAAAATAAGTAATTCACTCTTGCCTGTTCTTCCTAGGGCTCCTTCAGCTATGAATAGGGATGAAAAGTAAAGCTGAATAAGCTCTTCTGGCAAAATGTGGCTTCTTCATTTCCCATATTTCTTAACCCAGTTGTACATCAGAATTGGAAATGCTGTATGTATTACATACATATATATTACAGTATGCTACTGTAAAATAAAAATTCTAGAAAACTCTGTTGCCTGAAGGTTACATGTGTGGATTCCTTTCACAAGAACCAATAGAAATTAGTCTCTTCAAAACGAGTATATCAATAGGTTGTATTCCTGCCAAATGGTGGGAGAGAGAGATACTGATGTTTTGGTTTCCCTGCTGCAAGTACTTCTCATGGTTTGATGTATAATCTTCTCATGCTGCTTTAAATGATTGTTGACTCTTTTTTGAAAACCCAAACTATAGCCCCTCTGCCTCACTGTTAAAGAAATGGCATAGCAGATGAAAACATACTGTACCTGAGGAAGAATTAATTGTTAAACACGTGCAGACACCCTTAAGAATCAGACAGTATCTTTGCTGGTAACAATCGTAGAACTATAGAGTGGTTTTCTTTGGAAGGGATCTTAAAGATTATCTAATTCTAACCCCCCTCACTGTAAAAAATGTCTTCTTTATATCCAATGAAAATCCTACCATATTTCAGTTTAAAACTGTTGCTTCTTGCCCTGGTATTACCAGACCTGGTAAATAGTCTCTGTGTCTTTTCATCTAAGCCCCTGTAATATATTGAAAGGCCACAGAAAGGTCTCCCTTGAACCTTCTTTTTTTCCAGGCTGAGCAACCCAAAATCTTTCAGACTGATCATCTTTGTGACCTTTCTCTGGACACACTCCAACAGGTCCATGTCTGTCTCGTGCCATGGGCCGCAGGGCTGGACACAGTACTCCAAGAGGGGTCTCACAGGAGTGGAGTAGAGGGAGAGAATCTCCTCCCTTGACCTGCTGGCCACACTGCTTTTGATGCAGCCCAGGATGTGACCAGCTTCTGGGCTGTGGGTGCACATTGCCAGCCCATATTCAGTTTTTCCCTCCAGGGCTGCTCTCTGTCCACCCTCTTCCTGGCCTGTGTCTGTGCTTGGGATTGCTCTGGCCCACGTGCAGGACCCTGCACTTGGTCTTGTTGAACTTCCTGGGCCCACCTCTCCAGCCTGTCCAGGCCCCTCTGGATGGGTCCCTCCCCTCCCGCATGGGCCGCACCGCACAGCTCGGTGTCGTTGGCAGACTTGCTGAGGTGCCTCCACCCCACTGTCCCTGTCACCAGCAAAGCTGTTGAACCGTGCCGGGCCCAGCGCTGACCCCTGAGGTCATCACTCGTCACTGGTCTCCGCTTGGGCATCCAGCCTTTGGCTGCAAATCTTTGAGTATGGCCATCCAGCCACTCCTTATCCACTGAGTGACCATCTGTCAAATCCACATCTCTCCAGTTTAGAGACCAGCTGTGGTCTGGGACAGTGTCAGCTGTGGTCTGGGACAGTGTCAAGGGCTTTGTAAAAGTCCAGGTAGATTAAGTTTAAAAGCTACCCGGGTTTTCCAGAAACACTACCATGGAAGCATAGGGTACATGAGTATTTGACATGTATTTTTTTACCTTGTCTTAAGATGCCTTTGTGCAAATGTGAGATTTTAACACTGAAACTTCAAACACATCTCACTCTAAACACTTGAAGTACTAACCTATATTTAGTCCTTATTAAAACTGAGCAGTATGCTGTTGTGTGAGTAATTCTTTGATGTTACTGGGAAGACTTGTGGGGTAATAGAATAAGGACAGAATGTAAAACTAAGCCCAGATCAGAGTTTTACTGGTCATTAACTGCTCAGCCAACACTCAGGCCAGGACAAGTGTGCAGAAGAAATGACAGTCAGAGCTGTGTTGTTCTAGGATGCTGTATTACGTGAGGATTCAGCATTGCCCCAGGCAGTCTTGCCTTAGGGTATGTCACCTGTGCCACCCTTAAGTACAGAGTGGATTTAAGCAGCTGTAGAAGCCCATTTGAAGCACGCTGTAGAAGTATTTGGGGGGAATGTGATTAAAAATAGTTTGAAAAAGTGTTGTCGTAACTTGCAGGATAGACTTCTAGTCTTTTTGAGGATAAATAGGAGGATTGAGATAATTTGCAAAGAATTGTTGATGTGTGGAGTTAGACATCCAGTTGTGACGTGAAGTAGCTATGATTTCTTCTTCAAAGTATTGTCCTTGTTGTGTAGGACAGTAACGATTTCAGGATCATGTGTCCACAGAATGCATCTAGGTATGAAATTGGCTGTTGTCACTGTAGGACTATACCCAGAACACAAGGGGAGCTGGAGGAGCATCAGAGTTGCTTCGTGGCGGAAAAACTGTAGGAAATTGCCTCTGACTGTCTTCATTGCCCTTACTTCTGATGGTAGTCTGGTGTAAAGAGGAGGAGCTGGCGGCTTTTCAAAAGAATTGTCTGTGTACATGTTGCTTTTCATTCCACCCACCTACCCTGTGAGGGAGTTAAATGATACTGTGTTCTGGTATAAGCTATGGATTGTCTGGTCTAGTTGAGTAGTGAGGTGAAATGTTTCAATTTCTATCCAGAAGAATGTAGTAACAGAGTAACTTGTATGGGACCTTATTTTTCCCACTACTGAAAGTCTTGTTATCTTAGTCCCATCTTTCGAAGCATGAGACTTTGATTTAGGCCGTGTAAGACGGTTTGGATTTAAGCAGGAAATAGTTTTATTGACAAAACATTAATCAATGCTGCTTATATTCAGAAGGATTAAATGTAAGTCTCCACAAGGAAATTGGAGAGCTGTAGTTTTAGGTTCTTAGGATTTTTTTTTTCTTGAGACTGTATCTAGAAATTAGGATTTTCCATAGTTGCAAGGAAAAAGGGAAAATAAAATCAGGTAATAAAGTGCTTTTGCATAAAGATACATTTGTAATATCCATACTGAAGGTTACTTCTGTTTCTTATGCAAACCTTGCATTATCCAATATAAGGGTAGTAATAACGTCATGAGAGGATAAGCTTTTGAAGTAACTGTATTGAGTTAATACAATTTTCAGAAGTTTGTTCCAGATGATTTTTGTTTTAAAATTTTAAACATTTGTGTTTTCTTTGAATGTTAGTAAGTATTAAAAATCTGAAAGCTGAAAAGTTCAGGTATAAACTGAGAACCTCACTGAGTCCCTTAAGGAGTATTATGTATGTCTGTTCTTAGGGATTTGCTCCATGAAGGAACATTTCCAGTTTCTGCTTGACATACTTTGGGCATTTGGAAACAGTTTTAGATTTCATTAAGGTGTTGGCATTGTGTTGAGGGCATCAAGTCAATGAAAGTCATCTGAGGTCTTGGGAACGTTTGTTCCTTTTCTTCCTGTTGCGCTGGTAATGGTCATTCAAATCAAAGGGCTGGCTGGAATTCGGACCGTCTCTCTCATCCTAAAATGATCTTTTTCTTTTTTTTTCCTAAGCGTGTCTGAAGTGTAAATAACACTCCTTCAAAACTCATGTTAAATTTGTTTGCTTGTCTTGTGTGTTAGTTGAAGGTTGATGGTAATTTGGATGCAGTTCTAATGCAGTATTTTTTAAAGCCTCTTGTAACACAGCATTGCACAACTAAATGCTGGCACTGCTTGCATCCCTGCCAAAACTTATTCTCAAAAATAATGCTGGTTTTTGGCTTGATTGTTAAATGGAGCATAGCAGGAAAAAAAATGAGATTACAAGAATGCAGTAGTAACTAATGAGAATGTGCTCTTGAGTTACTTTTTTTTTTTATGAAATACAGGAGTTATAGTGCATGTTGTGCTTTAGCTTGTACAAATTGGACTTTACACAATTGATACTTTGAATAGATTTTTGGTTTCATATTCTACCTGTTACCTGTAGGCCTTTAGAATTTATAGGGCTGGTTTTATCTGTATTGTTTTTTTGCCTATTAGCAAACCTCTGAATATTTCAGGGAGTAAATAAATGCAGGAGAAACCCTTTATGAGAAAAAGGTAATGATCTGAGCGTGAGTTGTGAAGAACTAGGCAGGAGTCAACTCTTTCCACTTAATTGCTAGCACAGGAGACAATGACAGCATTATTTAGGAAAGTTGGGATAGCTTTTAAGAACATATTTATCCAAACTACAGTAAATTACGATGATAATAAACTTTTGAATCTGGTTACACTAATACCTGTTCAGTGCAGAGGTAAGTAAACTGATCACGTTTGAGAAAGATGCCATGGAATGCACTAGGGAGCAGAGGTGGCTTTGGTCATTCATTAGTAGTTTAAAGGCTGCTCTGTTCCGACTTGGTGTCATAAAGTAGCATCTCAGTTCATGATCATATAGTTTGATAGTGTCCAAGAGACAGTTTGTGACTGCTGCCATGCTAGATTTGTGCTGGAAATAGTTATAGCTATTAATGCAGAACTGCCATTTATGCAGCTGCTCTTGAAAGAAAAGAGGCTCTTATGCAGTGGGACTGTTGTCGCATAGCAACTACTGTGCTGAAAGCTTAAAATCAGATGCTCCCTTGAAGTTCACTTTGCCCTAATAATTTATCTGGGCCTTGTTCTGCGTTTATCACTGCAGTGAATGTCTTTTATTAGTGTACTCAGTAATGCCTGACATGTACAGTTACTTTTCTTTTTTACTCAGGCTTAGTACTATGTGGTGTCATGCATTTTTTTAGCCCAGTTTCCTGAAGGTTGAGCCTTAATAACGTGATTAACCACATTGAACTAAATTTGAGAGAACCAGAATTCAAGTGTTGTGGCCTTTTTTAATCTGATAGCAGAAGAAACGCAAGTCTGTTGTCCCTCATATGGATGTTCTGGCCCTCTGTGGTTCTGAGTGGTGGCTGTTTGTTGGCAAGGGAACCTGGAAGGACCGTTTGGCTTGCTGGCCTGCCTCTTGCTTCTAATTAATGATAGCAAAGAGTGCCACAGGTGGATGACGTACATGGGCACTGAGAGTATTGTGGGCAGACTGGGAAATTGGGTAGAGAAGAAAACCAGTTCTAGTAAGAAACAAGGTTTTGTTTGCTTAGTTGTTGCATTTGGTAGTTGGTGAGTCTTATGAGGAAAGTAGACTTGAAAGACACTGAGGAAGGTATAGAGAATTCTGACCTGTATGAATTTCTTTTAGAAATGTTTTGTATGAGTATAACATTGTTCTGCCAATGACCAGGCCCAGCAAGAACGATACAGCCAGCAGAAAGATAAACCAATACACAGACTGTATTGTAATCAGAAACATCGTGACATGAATGACTGCCGGGGGTACAAACAAGTCAATCAGCTGGTACATAAACGACACCACTCCCAATGATCCCACAAAAGATGGGACTCAGCCCACAACAGGTGGTATGAACAGAGACCTGAGGTTTCCAATAATTGGCATGGGAAACAGCCAGACCAGCAAGCTGAACACATATGATAAAGGTGCCCACATGGCGACTCTCACCCGATCGACCCGCGTTCGCAAAGGTCTGAACTGACCGGGGCCCAGCTCCAGGAGAGTCAGGAGGTCTGCCCTGAACCAGGAAGCTCTGGGCAGTGTACTCCACAGACAGACACTCCTGACTCCCTGCAAGTGGTCCCAGCTTTTATCCCCAAGCAGACACCTGACCTTTGTCAACTCAGTGCAGGACCCCTGGGGTTCCAGGGCCAGCTGCACCCTGGGGGAAGCTATAAGGCAAACTCACCTCCTCTGTATGAAGGGCTGTGGGAATCACCCATATGTCAACCTTAATTCGGGGCTTGGGGTTCAGACCCCAGCATTTCAGACATCTTTGTTATCAGCCCTTGAAACATGCTAATACATACCGAAGTGCATGTTCTCATGTCTGTACTTGATCCTGAGAATGCCAGCACAACTTGTCATCATTGTTTTTCAGTGAGTACGTTCATGTTCTTGCCTGTGTGCAGGGTTTGACTTTCAGTGTGCTGTGCTTACATTTAGACTTTGCTGTAAAATTTGCTGAAGGTGCTGAAGAATCTGCCTCAATAGCTGTTCATTAAATACCTACATAACCAGTGCTTTGAATAGTTTACAATGGCATATGCTTTGTGTAAGCGGGTAAGTAACAGTGTAGCATCAGTATTTAATATTGTAAGGCTTTGAAAAAAGACCTTATTTTAGTGTTGATAATTTGGGAACATCTAGATGCCAGTTTGAGATGGAGCATTTACTAGCTCCGAGTTCTTTGTAAAGCATTGTGTTGTGTTAACATCACAGTGACAACTACAGTAACACAGACTCACTGCATTTCCTGCTGGTTTTAACATAGTGACGATGTCATCCAGGCCTCTTCCTCTGCTGAAGTACTTTGGATGTACCAGACCAAAGCACTCGTGGCTGCTTGTTTTAACGAGGAGCCTTATGTTGGTGGCGCTTTATGTACAGTACTTTATGGATCTGTTTTGCAGTTCCTTTCCTAAAGAACCCCTTCTGACTTCTGGGTAGATACTAAGATGTAGCAGGTTGTTACAGCTGAGGGTCACATTAAATACGGTAGCTTTTTAACTGAGTCTATGTGCTGATTACATTTATTAAGTTCTCTACTTTTAGAGTCCAGCATGTTAAGATTTTTAACTTCTGCATTTATTATGAAACTGTGAGTGTTATTTATTGGATTTTAGCTAGGTTTGGATTAAAATTAATTAAATTTATAGTATATTTTAAGTTTTTTATTAAAGAAAACTTTTTTTCTGTAATGACTGTTTAATTGAATTGCT
Organism: Merops nubicus; assembly: GCF_000691845.1. NCBI lineage: Eukaryota > Metazoa > Chordata > Aves > Coraciiformes > Meropidae > Merops > Merops nubicus. The sequence goes on along the minus strand of NW_008602864.1, from coordinate 22,971 downwards.
TTCTTTCTGGTTGCTTTTTCTGTCAGGACCTTATAATGAATAAGCCATCATTCCTTCACACTTGGTAATTTACAAACCAAAGGAGGTATTAAACATCTCCTACCTTTTCAGTCCAGAGTCATTTTACCCAGCTTCAGTGAATTAATCATTGCATGGAAATAGTTGAGAAATGCAAAAGAGATTACATTGCAGCAGATTTTTCATCACTTTGTCAAACACCAGTTTCCAATACTTAATCAGTGACTTCCATCACTGAATATGTATTTATGCAAGCTATTAAAATAACTTCACTTAGGAGAAATTTTAGCCTAATTGCAGGTTGCTATCATTTTATACTTAATTTTACATTTAAAAAAAAACCCTGCAAACTAAAAAATATCCCTTATTAATGACTACATAAGAGACTTCAAGTTTATCCAAATAAAGCTGGATTCTGTAATTCTTAGTACGTAGCTCCTGTATGAATCATCTGAAGTGCTATTCTGTAAGTGTTGCAGAAACTTGCCCATGGTAATTGGGATTTTTCTTGTATTAAAGCATCTTTTTATAACTTCATACGTGAAATTTGCCTTGTGCTTTTGGAAGTTTAGATGACTTCCATCTTAATGAATTGTTAATGGTTAGCTGCCTCTTTGAAACTGATCTTTGCTTTCTTTTTTTTTTTAAACTTCATTACTTTCTCCCATTAATTATTGTTAGTTCACAGTTTCTTTGCTTGGGAATTATAAAAGATCTGTAAGGATAGGAAGTAACATAATGAACAGCATCAATATTTTTTTCCTGACTTCATTCCAGGACACTTAAAGGAGATGCTTACATTATGGTGAAGAGTGTAACTTGCATAAAACAGTGAGATTTTAGACTAGATAAATGTGCAGTTTTATTTACAGGAGGAATTGAAACGAAAATAAGTTGTCTTTTTCATATAAAATAGCTGAATACATATGCAGTGTATCTAATGTACAATAAAGGTAGCTTATGATTGTTAGTGCTTATTGTGTCTCATTTTGCATTAAATAAACTGGAAAACTAGCGTAAGACCACCAGAAACTTGTATTTTCCTGGATGGACTTGCTGTGGTAACTTGTAACTTCAGGGGAGTCAAAAAGTGGGATCTTAAGCTGGAGTGAGCATGACAATGTTTTCTGTAAATGTGTGTCATGGTCGCGCTGCTGTAGTTGTGATAATCCAAGGGCAGGGGTGTTTGTAGGTAGAGGTAACATCTGGTACTACGTAAGCTAACAGACTTACAGTAGATGTACTTTTGGGAGCACAAGCCCCTTGTCAGGTCTTGAAAAGAAGCAGTGAGATAGCAAGGAAAAAAGCAAATTTTGCAAAACTGCTTCAAGCTTCAGTAGAGGCTGGTCTAAAAGACCATCTAGAAGATATGGTATTTGGAGCAGAGGAGGATGCTAATGAGAAGTGATTAATGTTCCTCTCCTGTGGGAAGCAGGATAACACTGTAAAATTCATGTTAGCCTTGTGGGCACCAAAAAGGAGATGTTGTAACGAACCCCAAAATAAAAAGTCAGTAGCTTTTTTTTTTTTTTTTTTTTATCTCCAGTGTTTTATACACTTAACAGCTGAGATGCTTTGTACCTCCAGAAGGGTTTGGTCTGTGAGTAGCAGTCAGGCTAGTAGTACATTCTATGACTAACAAGACATGCTTTTGGTGTCCAAGTTCGTGTAGCAATTTACTTTTGCTTGGCTGACTTTCTCAAAGCATCCAGTACACTGAATGAAACGTGTAGGGGTTTGAGAGGCTTGATCTTTCACTGGGAGGAATATATACTGTAGTTTTGGGGATGAGTTCCTGGGAGTTCATTGGTCAGGGACAATGTGTCCGCTCAGTAGGTAGTCTGTGGTGAGTTGATTTCTCATTTCAGTGATGGTGGTGGTGAAGGTAAGGCAGTTGTTTGGAAATTAGGTGGGAAGGGTTTGGAAAATGTCTTTTAAATAATAATCTTGATTACTAATAGCTGGTAACATAAATAAATGTTTACTTTCTTGTAGTAAAGATACCTTTTATTGTTTGGTTTCCATTAGAAGTTCAAAGGAATCTCTTAAATTTTACATGAAGTTGTATTACCTGTGTGTGTTTTTCAGTAATTTAACTAATGACATCCCAAAATACTTACATTTGTGGTTAGGTAATTTTCAATCTACTTGATGAGCAGAGGGAACATCTGAAGGAAGCAAACATAAATCAGTTGTTACCTTCCCCTTTTTTCTTGTTGATGCTTACAGATGGAAGAATATGAGTATTCCGTAGAAGACCTGATGTAAATGAACATAGAATGTTCTGTTGAGAGCCCTCTTCAGAGGTGTTTTTTTTTTTTCCTCTTCAAAATCTGGTTAAAAGGTGCTGAATAGCCTCATGTCATGGTTGATCTGTGTTTGAACAACACGTTATCTACAAATGGAGTGTTCATGTTCTCTACTGAGGTTAGAGTGCCAGAGCTATTGTGAAAACTAGAAACAATATCACTGGTTTGAAAACGTTTCTTTTTTTAACTTCTATTGTTGTATAGATAATATTCCTAATTGCACAGAAAATATGTGATCTTCTGCAAGAGGGCTAATGCTCTTTAAAGCTGTATTTTGATTATGTCAGTTTACTCCTTATGTGCAATTAAAAGATGTAAATATTCCGTAAGTGTTCTGTGGAATGTGAGGCTAAGGTGTAGCTTTTTCTGGAAAGCTCTTAAATACTTTTTGTAGGTTTTTTTTAAGGTTTAAAAAGTAGGTAGGCAAGTTTGTATGTCCCTTAACTAGTGATCAACTTCTGACGTTGTGTTTGAGGCTTCGTTTGTACTGTATCCTGTTGCCAGACATTCCTCTTGATACTCGGGTGTTCCCATAAAATCCAGGCAGTCCAAGTCACCTGACATTGTTAAACACTGATGTAATAGCTAAATATACTTTAATCAGATATGGTCCAACTACTCTTCCAGTACACATGGCAGTTACCTGTTTAAAAAGAAACAACAACAAAATCAAACCCTCAAGATGCATGCTGTGGTCTCCTAGGGAACTACATATCTTTATTCATGACTTAAGATGAAAACAGGGATGAAAATAGGTTTAATTCCCCTGGCAAAGACTTAATATTTTTATAAAATGCCATTTTGAGGCTTTTGATCCTGTGTGAGTAATAATAACCTGACGTTATCACAGAAAATGTTTTGAAGAATGTTTATATATAACATTTTGGAAAATATTTGGAAGCGTGTTTGCAAAATGGTTAAGGATAGTGCCCAAAATTCTTCAAATGGAGACAAAAATCCCTAGTGAATCATAAGAAATAGAAATTGGGGTGGAGCTGATTAGATCCATTTCACTTGTGAAAGCAGCTTGTATATTTGGCAGACTGTCATAAATACTGTTATTGAAGGAGACAGGAGTGCCTGGTAGTAATATATTTTAAATTTGTGCACAGCTTAAGTGAGAATTTCTCGTAGCTGCCTTTTTTTCTTAGGACAGGTGTGTTTAGCTCAGGGGAAAAATCTTCAGAAAGACCAGATTTCAAATATCAGTGTTTAGATATCTATATAAATCTCTCAACTTAAACAGAATCCTGAGGCTTGGAACTCTCACAGTTCCTACTTCAGTAAAAATCATGTTGGCTATGGCCTCTTAGCTTGAATGAAATAAGTCCAGAATGGTGCAGGCAGGTGGTAGAGCGCAGATACATTTTACCAGTATGTCCTTTCTGTTCAGTTTTCTTATTTTTGATCATATCTACGGAGTTATATGTTCAAACCCCATCTTTTAAATAAGTGTAGATGAATAATATGTTTTGAAGGAACTACTTAAAATGCTAGGCATATTTGTATAACACCATATACATGCTTATTTTTAGGAGAAGGAGCTACTGCTGAAGTTTCCTCATCTTTTGTGATTCTGTCTGTGTGTACTCTAGTAGTACTGGTAATACTGCTCGCAAACTGTGTCTCCTGCTGTAAAGACCCTGAGATAGATTTCAAGGTAAGCACGTGAAGTTACATGTCTAGACAAGTGTTAGTCCTAGCTGCATTCTGAGATCCAGAATACTTAATTATTTGTGCTAATACTCTGTAGTTATTGACAATTCAGTGTCACTGTAAATCCCCTCTTCTGAAGTAGCCAGCAGCTGTATTTCTATGTGCTGGGAAGTCTTGCTGCAACCATTTGTTTTAAGTACTTGGTCTGTGCTGCAGTAAGGACCTTTAATGTCTTTTCAAGATCATCACTAGCTATCAGGGTCAGGAGTAAAAGTGTACCCTTGAGACAATCTTGCTGTAAAGAACTTTTTTGTTGTTGTTCTCTGTGTTCTTTTAATTTGTTTTTCTTAGTCTACTGACAGGGATTAAGACACTCCTGATGAATAAGGATACTGAAGACATGTATCCACTGTACCAAAACTCTTGAGGAGAAATCGTCACTGTCAAAGAACAGTCTTTTGGAACATCTGTTATCTCAATCCCAAAACTGAGTTTTGCTCTCATTTCTAAATGGAGAATATGTGGCCTTGTCAGTTCATGGTAATGCACTCAAAGCCAGGGACAGCATTTAGAGCAAAACCAAAGGGAAAAATACTCTCACTGCCCCTAACCCCACCAAAAAATCCCCAAACCAAACCACCCAGACAACCCCCCTGCTTTTTCTTAAAAGCAATACTTGATACTTTAAACATCTTTAAATTTGTAATAAATTGAAAATAAGGATTAGAAAACTAAAAAGCTGTCACTGTTCTTGGAAGAAGCTAAACCTCCTTAACATTGTTCAGTGGAACTAAAATAAAAGTATTAATGCTAATTTTAAGACAAAGTTCAGCTTGTTTACTAAATTTTTTTTTTCAGGAATTTGAAGATAACTTTGATGATGAAATAGATTTTACACCTCCAGCAGAAGATACTCCATCTGTTCAGTCTCCAGCAGAAGTGTTTACTCTTTCAGTTCCCAATATTGCTTTACCAACTCCCTCACAGTTTCCACCTCGTACAGGTAAAATACTGGGGTTTAATGTGGGGGGAAAAAAAAGGGCGATTTCAGTGTCAGAAATGGGGTATAGTTGATTGTTTAACTTCACTGTAACAAAATAATTGTTGTAAAGGTACATATAATTGTTGTAAAAGTACATAAACTGAGTATATGTATTTTGTAGGGTACAGGATAAACTGTGAGCTATTACTTCAGAAACGTTAACTTCTGGCAGGGTGCTGCGTAAGGTAGCTGAAGAGAACGAAGGTAGTTTAAATATAGCTCTGGACTGTTTGCCTTATGCCTCTATATACATAGATGGTTTGAAGAACTCTAGGATGTTAGTGGCTTAAATCCAGTGACAACTTAGCCGTGAAGAAATCACTAAAGAGCAGATGTCACTAGGCCATTAGCCTTATATAGAAGCAAGAGTGAATCCCTTACTTGACAGCAGTGCTACTGCTTCAGCAGCATCACTTTCTTAATGGCACTGTAGCCTTTTCATGCTGTAAATGTGATATTGATAAGACAGGCCATGAGATTTCTTTCCCCTGTGTGAAAGGGTTTTTTTGAATGTATTCTTTAAAACAATTTTTGTAGAAGGAAGCTAATGCGTCTTAAATATTACAAGCATAGTTTAGCATAAGGTAGTTGTTCTCATATTATGCTACCTCACAGATAATTTTTACACATACTGCTTGTGTTGCTTAATCATTAGATGTTCAGTGAAGCTTCTAGAATAATTTCTGTACTTACTAATTTCAGGAAGCTGTCAGTGTGCCTTTGATACAAAAGAAATGTTACTCCTGAGTTTTTCAATGAATGTGGGAAAATTATCTGTGAAAAATTTTGTCAGCTCTTCAATGTTGCCATAATTGTTAAAACTATACTGTCTGTCACTGGAAGCTACTTTGCCAGAAGTAAGGCAGTGTGCTTGAGTAAGGTACACTGGTAAAAATGTAGTTGTACTGGTGCAGCCTTCTCTGTGCTTAGGAGCACATTGACAATGTATTATACAACTATAGCTGTTCCAGTACAATAATACTGGTGTAAATGTGATTTATGGACATTAAAATGCAGGCTAGAATTCTCAGTCAGACAAGTAGTAAGGAGGGGAAGTTCTTGTGTACACCTATTAATGTCCTTAACCAACTAAGCAGCAGAGGGATAAATAAACACTCCTGAATGTCTTCTATATTATAGAGCCTGCAATTGTTACTGTCCATCCTTTGCTGAGATCTGGGTCTTGTTTTCTATCCTTTCCCTCTCTGGGCTCTTTACATGAAGTATTTTTAGTTGGAAAATGTCCTGTTTCCAGATGGTAGCTATAAGTAGGGCAGTTGGGGTGAAGAATAAAGCAGTTGAACCCTTTCACTTAAAATGGTAGCTTTCCCTATAACTGTAAATGTTAAGATGTACAAGCAATGGATGTCTTGGGTTTTCCTCCTCTATTTCCACGGGAAGCTTTTCTGAGTGTGTTATTTGCTCTACCCAACTCCAGGGTATGATACACTTTTATATTGGAATTAGAGCTCGGCCTTTTTGCTTTCTTACTGAATTAATTAAAAGTTAACCTTTCATAAGGAGGAGAATCACTGTGGTGTTGTGGGAGGTGCTCTGGGGTGGATTAGCAGCTGGAGCTGAGAAAATTTTACTTGAGCGCTCTTGCCACAGTGGTATCTTCATACCTTATGTTTAACTGGGTTTTCTTGCTTGATCAAAATGTATGCATGTAATTGAGAATAAATGTTGTAGAAACTTGTGTTATTTCCTCAGCAGTTGATAACTTTGGCCATCTTGAGTGATTTGGTACATTTTACATTTGTTTTGTTGTGTGTGACAGATGGATCCAAGTCTCAAGTTGCACGGCAGAGTCTAAACTACATCCAGGAGATTGGAAATGGTTGGTTTGGAAAGGTGAGAAGTTGTCTTTTAATGTTATACTGCAGTTTGAGTGTCATTCCTAACTGACTAGGCTACTATATATCTTTTTAAAATGGCACTCTAAAGAAAATAATAGCATAAGAAAAATGGAAGTTGAAATTAGATGTTTCTTTGCATGTACATTTTAGCTGTGATCACAGCACTAATTAGTGCGTCTTTAATTTACGTGTAGTTTCTTACCAGAGTTAGTTACTAGGTAGACACTTCACTTTTGTGGATTTGAATTAATACAATTCTGTTATTACCGGTTCTTTCTAGGAATAAATCTTAGTTAAAAGAAGTGGTCTTCACTAGAAGACGTTTTCTGAAAGTTAGCATGTAAGTCAGCTGTCAAGATTAAGTATCCATTTCTAATTACCAAAGCTCTGTGTGCATTAACAAAAAAAGCCAGAATATCTTTCTTGCAACATGATTTTAGCACTTGTTTTTCTTTGCAGGGAAATTCCAAAATTTTTTTTCTCCTTGGATTAAAGACATGATGATTGTCTTTTTTTTTCAGGTTCTCCTTGGAGAGATCTACACAGGCACTAGTGTAGCAAGGGTAATAGTGAAGGAGTTGAAGGCAAGTGCAGGTCCTAAGGAGCAAGAACAGTTTTTAAGAAATGGTGAACCATATTAGTAAGTAATGTTTCAGTTTGGGTAGCTTAAACACTTCATACTACTGCACAGGAATTGTGGATGTTTCTGTTGTTCAGTGGTGTGACCCTACATGCTCTCCCTTTTAACTGCAGTACTTGTTTTCAAAAAGTGAAATGCAGTCAATCCAAGGCAAGCAAAAATTGAATTTTTTTAGAACTAAAAATATCCTCTTTGTTTAAATGTGTTTGGTAGTTACTGTTCATGACTGGAAAACACACTTGGGTTGGTTTATAAGATTTTCTTCCACAGCTGTTTGGAACAAACTCCTGATGTTGTAAACTAACCTTACGTCTAATTACTTGCCTCTGAGAACTGGAGTTTAAGTCCTGTATTGGCTTTCCTGCTAGAAGCAGGGGAACTAGCAACACTTTGTCTGTTATCAGATACACATTATTTAAAGTTCCCTTTTTCAAAAAATGAAATACAACATAGTGATAAAACCCAATTTTGTTCAGGTAGCTTGCAAGGAGGCTTGTGCTTAAATCCTCCCAAACCAGAATTACACTTATTTGGGTCTAGTAGTAATCTACAATTGAGAAATCATTGCTCTGACTGGAAATGCCAATAAACCAGGATTGTTTGGTGTTCTGTTCCTCTTGCATTATGCTTGGAAGATATTAGTTTCTAGGGGTTGAGTATTTGTATGCTAGAAAGGAATTGGGAGTGTAATTTCTTTTTCCAATGGTTTGGGAACAGTGAGATTCTCTGAAGAGCTGACTGCCACGAGTTAATGGCTTTTGTAAGTGACTAGAGAAGAGAAGCATGTTGTAGTTCACTAGATCTACCTCATAGCCTACCTTGCCCCCCAAGTATGCTACGAGTGAGTGGTCACAGAGAGCTTTCTACTCTTAATGCTTTCTAATGTCCTAGTTATATTTGCTTTTAGGCTTAAGTTGTTGGCAGTTGTCAGAAGAAGAAATCTCATGCCTTCTGCTGCATTGGCATGAAGGTTTTTGAAGCAATTTAGAAAACTGATCTGGCTGGGAACTAACCTGGCTAAAAAAAGGTTTAGCTTTTCGGCAGATCAGTTCCTTGGTGCAGTTCACGAACCAGTTGCAAACGTTTGTTTTGTATAAGGCATGGTGGGAGGATGTGTGTGACTTTCTTGTAGCAGTTCTGGTTTTTGTGGTTTTGAGATTCTCTTGAGTTTCAGCTGCTATGAATATGCTGCAGCCATACAAAGAAGATACAACGGTGTAAATGGAATCTGTGGCTCTGGGTACTTGCACCTTCTGTTCACACCCCCCATCCCTGCCAGTGTTATGTGTTGAAACTTCTGGTAGGGATTTCATTGTGTTGTATTATAGTACAAATAATGTATAGTGTGATCTTTCTGGCTTTAACTGTATTTTTTTCACGCCAGCATTCTTCAGCATCCAAATGTTCTCCAGTGTATTGGGCAATGTGTGGAAGCCATTCCTTATCTCCTAGTTTTTGAGTTCTGTGACTTGGTGAGTACACTTTCTGGTGTTTTTCCATTGGTGTAAATTGACTGTAGTGTACTTACTGCCCTTCACTCATAAAATTATTCTTTTTCTGGGAAGCTTTTTAAATAACCAGAATCTGAGAGGACAGACTTTTTTTGGTTTAGAGACAGATCCCAAGTGTAATATTTTGTTTATATTCTTTTCAACTCATCATGTAAATTCTAGGTGCATGTGGAATGTTCTGAAGAGGAAAATAGTTGTTCTTTCTTTGATAATGGAATTACTAGTCTCTTTCAGTCTGCCTACATCATGTAATGGGGAGTGTGGAGGGGGAAGGAGGGCATGGAAGGAAGCCTTTTATTGCAGTCCAGTATCACATGCGCATGCTCCCCATCACATACTAAATTCTGTTTGCTCTCTGTGCAGCCTTAATATGCCTTTCCTACCATTTCTCTGAAAATGCTAATAAAGGAAACCATTTCTTCCCTTATGCCTTCCCCCCCCTTCATAGTGCCCGAATTTTACCAATGCTGTGCAGATTTGGCTAAAATGCAGTGGTGGGATCACTTCCAGAATCGATAATGAGTGTATTCTAATAGCTAGAATTTTCAGTATCATCTTGTTCTCTTCCTGATCCTTTCTGTTACTGTATTCTTATTTTCCCTACTCTTATCCTTCTTTTTATTTTCCTCCCTCTCTAACACCCTCCCCCAAGCAACTGCCTTGTAAATCTTCTGGAACACCAAAAGAAATGCTAAGAGCACAGTGAAGGATGTTCTCACTGCTTTCTGCTCTGCTCTTAGTGCCACAAAGGCTGCTGAAGATGGGAAGGATAGTTGCATAAAAACCTTGCTCAGGGACTGTGGTCCTGGGCATGTGTTGGCATTAACATCAGTGGTGGGAGAAGAGGGGTGGTGTGCATATACAGAAGCTTTGAACTGTGCCCAGTATACAAGAGTCTTCAGAGACACAAATTTGGATGTAGCAATGGATCCATGGTCTGGAAAGACTTGAATTGATTTATTATAGCATAACACATTATTAAAACAAACCAACCCAGAACTCCAGGTGGCTGTCTAAATTTTGACTCAATATCTGCTTTTAAAGTTTGTGGTCTAGATATTATTTAAAGCAGAGTTCCTTGAAAAATGTCAAGACAGAATGAACTCAGAAGCGTGTGTGTATGTTAGTAAGAAATAAGTTTTCCAGAACTAAGATAGT
>NW_008602864.1:0-12747 GCF_000691845.1 Merops nubicus | reverse complement strand
CAGCAGGATCATTTTTTATCAACTATTACAGAGTTTAAAGGAAAACCCAGGTGCATAAATACCATTCTTGTTCCATCCTTGAGTAATTCAAGTAAGAGTTAACATGAGCTTTTGAGTTTTCTTAAGAAGCATCTGTGACCTTAAATAACTATTTTTCATTACTGCTCTTTTGCTCAAATTTATTAGCTGTGATAAATTGAGGCAGAAGTGCTGATAAAATAATTATTGTTTAAATGGAAAAAACACCTGTACTTTTAAAGTGACTGTACAAAGTGAATTGTTCTGTTTTTTGCTAAGAATTAAAAAGTAGTTGCCCAAGGTTAACTGATAATGGATTTTATAGTTTCTCAATATGCAGAACTAGAATACTTCTTACTGATCTTAAATCTGCCACTCAAACTAGAGGTTCTTTAAAAAGACCCTTGAAAAGTAATTGCATTTTGTAGAGTCTGACATACACATCCAAATATTTAATCAGATTTAATTGCTGCCATGTTTTTAAATAGTTATGCTATTTAATCCAACTTTGAATTTGAAGATGGAGTAACTTCTAAAGATTGCCCTACTTTAAGTATACAGGAAAAAAGAAATACCCTTGTTTGATGCCTGATGATTAATGCCAAAAAATGTCATGATCCTGCAGAGTAATCTGGAAAGGATTTTACTTAAGGGGATAAAATAGATTTTCACTTTAACTGGGGGGGCAGTAAGCTTGACAGCCAAAGTGGTAGTTTTATAAATTCAGATGTAGTTAGGTAATTTCTTTGGAGTGGAAAATAAATATCTGTGCTGATTTCTGTTCCAAGTGAACAAAAACTTTTTAGAAAATAATATATTATAGTAAGTTAAACATGACTGCCATAATGAAAGTCTGGCTCACTTGAAGAGTTCTGACTTGGTAGAGCTGAGTATCTCCTAGACATCATAATACCTTACTCGCTGTGCACACAAACTAATTCTTGTTGTAGTCCCAGGGCCTAGTGTGGGAGGTGGCAGTACTGGAGTGAGGGGAGAGGAGAGATGTGAAGGAAGCCAGACAGCACCATTGGCAGTGGGAAGTATGGCTAGATAGTTGTTTGGGGTTTTTTTTGTAGAAAGGTGTGTCACTTGGTGGAGTGTCAGTAGGCTGATATTTTAGAAGCTGCTTTACATCAGTGTGGCTAGGATGGCAGTTGCTGGGGTTTTACAGGCTTTTAGTAAGTGATCTTGAAAGCTTGTAGTATCTCTTATACTTTTTCTGAAATTGGGTAAATTGAGGGGTATGGAGGTGGTTCCAAAACACTCAAGAATTTGATTGTTCAGCAGAAAGCCCACAGGGGCACACACAGATGAGGCAGTTGACAAGAGGTTTTCGCCTCTGTGGTGACTCTATATTGTTCAAATGGCAGCAATGAGAAACATGTTCCTGTTTTGCTAGCAGTACTATAACTCTGTGCTAAAGCTCTTTACCTCATGTTACTGGTGTTCATATACGTTTACAACAAAGGATAAATTTGTTTTAATCCTTGTACTTAAGTGATTAAGAAATTGATGGAAAAGAAAAAAGGTGGCAAAAATGTCAACTGTGTTGGATAAGAAATTTAAATGTCTTCAGATGACAAGTTCTTTTGGTGCTCTTTTGGCAATGCAGACCTCATTTTGCAAGACTAGTGTATTGAAAAGTAATGAAAAATGTGGCTGTTCTGATCAACACAGTCTAGAGGGTACAGTGATTCTTTTTTTCACACTCCTTCAAATTCATAGCCTATAACAGCATGTCCCCTTTTGCAGCTTCTCTTACTAGGATTTGTAGCCTTTTTAGGGCTGCTTGAACTTGTCTTGGCTGCTGAGGCAGCCCTATTGGAATATCAGTTCCCAGACTCCTTGGCACTGATAGAATGTAATCCAAGTTGCTCTGCTTCTCTTGCTTTCTGAGCTGAGCAAGAAACAGGAGAGGTCCGTTGCACATAAGTGATTTAAGTTTTTAAATACACATTTTCCTTTGCCTGGGTTAAAATTACTTGAAAAATGGTAAATATAGAAAGAAGTGATCAGTAAGGTCTCATAAACCACCCCCACCCCCGGTTTCCTTAGTATGGTGGTGCAATCTTCTATGAATAGTTAACTGTTCACTGTTAAATATTGTAGAACGATGCCAGGTTAAAAATAGTGTCTTATTAACTTTAATATATTACTCAGTCGTGCGAGGCCAGCATTTTGTCAGCACAGCAAATCCTCTAATGGATTGACATAATTTATGAGTAAGGGAAAGTTATTCAAATGTGGAAGTGGCATGTATATTGTGAGGTTGATTTGCCTATCAGATTTTTGCAGAAATTCAGGTCTTGCAGTTGCTGAGCAGCTGAGATGAGCAGGACGTGGTGCTGGCGTGCGATGCCCCACAGCTTGCTGTAGGGGTGCTGCTGTTGGTAGAAAGTGGCTGCCTGCAGTGGCTGGTTCTTTCTTTTGTTTGGACTTTTTCCAGTTGCTTCTCCTTGAAAACATCTTCAATTCAAAAAAGAATCTTTGCAATTAGAAATTTTAAAGCAAAAAGTTCAATAAATCCATTTAATAATCATAGTCAATATCAAGGCAAATAATAGATATATCAGCTGTTTGTGGTTTTAAAAAGAGGGAGTTGACAATTCGTGACAAATTCAGAAATCCTGTCTGTTGGATTCAAAGACTCTTTGAACTCTCAGACCTGTTTAATATCTCTTAAACCTACATGTGCCTAAACAGCTTTCTGATGATATGGGTGCTTTACACCATACACCAGTTTCAGACACTTTAATGGTAGTGTCTGCAGGTACTTAAACTGAGAAGCAGCATTGGAGGGGAGAGGTAGTCCTAGTACTTTTAGTTGTCTAAGAACTTCAAAAGGGGCAATTATGTGGTATTGTGTGACTTGGTAGGTAGCTTTCCAGCTTGGTAGAAAGTGCTTGGTAGACATAATTTAATAACCTCTTTATGCTTCTAAAACCCTGTCATTGGTACCTGCTGGTTTAAAAAGTCACATCAGCTATTTGTTTGGGTGTTTATATGAACCAAATGCAGAACTTGCACAAAGAAGAAAACTGCTGAAGAGAGCTGTGTGTAAATTTGCCCCTGGCTTCTGGCTGTCACAGAGAAAAAAAAAAAACATTTTAAGACTTACTTACAAAGATTGCTGGACTAGTCCTGACTATAACTGAGAAGGATTGGAAGAAAGGCAAAATTTGGTTCTTCTTGGAGTCCCAGGAGAGAAGAGTCAGAGTGGCAGGGAAAACTGGAGAGAAAGTAAAACCTTCCTCAGGCATGATTATTGAGCTTTTTGTGTTTAGATGTATGTGCAGTGAATTTTGCAGAGCTCCATTTATTCAGGTATGTGTAACCTTTTATATTTACTTAAAAGTTGTGTTAGAAGTTAATAATAAGCGTTAAGTCTGCCTGATAAAGGGCCATTTTGTGGCTTGTAAAACAGTATAGGAATAGTGTTGATGTATTGCTGCTGTCTGCTTGTAGGCAGGGAAGCAGCATGGCATAGACTAGCAAGGAGCTCAGGAGGTCTCCATTCCAATCTTCCTCTCAGAGCAGTGTCAACCTAAGGCCAGACCAGATTCTCAGGGCTTTGTCCAGTTGGATCCTGATAACATCCAAGGATGGCAACTGTGCATTCTCTCTGGGCAACCTGCACTTCTGCTCCAGTGTCTTCATGTAGAAAACAGTTTTCCTTAGCCTGAGTATCTTGTGTTTCAACTCAGGCCTGTTGTCTCTCAGCCTTCCTCCATGCTCCACAGTGAAGACCCTGGTTCAGCCTTTAATAATGTGCTGGACAGCTGCTCTCAGGTGCTCCCAAAGTTTTCCTTTCTCCAGGCTGAATGAACTTGGTTCCCTCTGCCTCTCCTCATGGTGAAATGTTTTGACCTCCTGACTGCCTTGGTGGCTGTCTACTGAACTTGTTCCAGTTTGTTGTCAATCTTGTTTTGGAGCAGCCAATCCTGAACACAGGAACTAAATGTGGTCTAGCAAGTGCTGAGTTTGAAGGGGGTTATCCCTTTCTTTGTGGTTCTCTTTATGCCACCCAGGAGGCTGCTTGCACAGGGCACACAAGTGGTTGATGTTCAGCTTGTTGCCTTTTAAGATCCCCAGGTCCCTTCTTGCAGACCTGCTGCCCAGTGGCTCAGTCCTCAGTTTATATTACTGAAAGGGGGGCTTTTCTTCCCAGGTGCAGGACTTTGCATTTGTCTTGGAGTTTCATAATGTTCATGTTGGACCCTTGTAGCCTCTCCAGGTTCCTTTGGATGGCAGTCCAGCGTTGGTTCCCCCCAGTTTGGTATAAGCATTGTCCTTCTAAAGTAATACCCCCAGAACACCTGTTCCATATTTTTTAACTTTATTGTAGCCTTAATTGGAACAGAACAGTAAAGTAGAACCAGTATGTTTCAAAGTGCTGGATTTAATAAAAGTTGTCTTTTCTATGAAAACATGTGCCTGCATGAATGAATTAGTGAAGAAGGGATGCCACACAGCACCGCTCTTACTAAGGTGTTTAAAAATTAAAAACTATTTCCTTGGTGTGTTTCAGGCATCCTAGGAACTTAATCCACCGGGGACAAACCCTAAGTAAGCAGTTGCTGGTTTAATGAGTGACAATTCTGGAGGGATTGACTTTCTCCGGGCACTTGCTGCCACCTAGAGTCAGCTAAACTGGATGCTTTGTGCTTAGATTTCTTAGGCTGCGCAGCTGGGAATCTGTGTCTGTCATGGACACTCTTCATCTGTAGTTCTTTGGAACTCTGCTCTAGGAAATCTGCTCTAGCAAGGTAGAAAGGTATATGTGTGTTTATATATAATGTTCATACATATAGACATAAGCCAGTAACATGCTCAAGCTAATTGTAAGTCAGCAGAATCTCTTGGCAAACATTGTTAAAAATGTAATTCTATAGGATGCAAATATGTAAATGTTACCTAATTAGTAGCTAAAAATGGGATAAAGAGAAACTAATGAAGGCTTTTACAACACTAAACCATGTTAGAAGTTGTTCATGTACAGGGTGGTACAGCTGCTTGCAGTGTAAATAGTATGTATAAAGCAGATGAAGATAGAATAGCTGCTTGTCTGTACTGTAGAATCTATTCAGGTTTTAACAAATTAAAATGGAGTTGTTTTACATAGGAGTAGTGTCTGCTTTTCAGTAGACTTTGTCTCATAGTTTCTTGTTTTATTAAACATAACAGGTTTGTGACTGTCCAGGCAGTCATCTCAGCTGTCACTGCACTGTTAGATTTTAGTGCAGCACACGGCCATCTACTTGTTGAACTGATAGACTAGCAAAATGTCATCCTCAATTAACCATGTTAAGGAGGAAAGAGATGCTTTATTTATTGCTCCACACGAGCACCAGGGGAAGAGGAAGTTTAGTGATCTTCGGTCTTCTTTGAAGAGCAGAGTGTGTTTTAGCCAGTGCAAAGACTGCTGCCTTGTCTGGTCACTCAGGACTTCCCTTCAGTCTCCTTCCTGGCCCAAGATTTAGGCAGACAATGGACATGGACAGTTAGAGCCCAGAATGTTATGCTGATGAAACAAATTTTGATGCAATATGTTGTGCAGTCTCAATGCAAAAACACCTTGTGGAATCATTTGGTAAACTTACGGAAAGTGTGCATTTTAAATAACAAAAATAGAGTGCTAGGTTACAAGTCCAGATGTGAAAGTAGGAACACTAATGACAGGAGAAACTTGTTGTCTTCCCTTTGTTGGATTCACATACTATAGTCTTCCTTATCCTGAATGCTGGACAACTTTCAGTTATTTTTCATCTGTCAAAGCTATTTGTTTTTTAGTAATTTGTTGATTGCTTCTGTGAACTCATTAACTGTGTCTGTTGCTCAGCTTTGCCTAGGTTCAGTAGAAGTGCTGCCATCATCTGTAATCTTTGACTGTTGTGGGGTATATTACCATGCTTTTTATATCTGAAGTTCTGATGAGCTAGCAATATCTGGAAGCCTTTGCTCTGGGCTCTCCCGCCCGTCTCCTTGCAAATTCCAGACAGTCATCTTTGCTGATTTGGAGTACTTGAAAACTCATCTCATTTAAAAACAGAAGCTCATCATACTGTTTTTTAATAGAAAATATTATTGCATAACTCTTAGGTTTTAAGTGGCAGTCAAGTCTAGGATGTTAATTGCTAAATGGTATTATTAAAAACCCTTAAAAGGACAGTGCCATATGCCTTAAATGACTGCTATAAGAATCCTTACAGAGACTGGAAACTTGAGATTTTTTTTTTATTAAGCACAAATGTGGTTAATAAGTAGTGTAGTGTAGTTGGTTCTTCATTAAATATTTTTCAGATTCAACCAAAATATTGATAAGTATTTTCAACTTCTTTTGCAGGGTGACATAAAAACTTACCTCTTCAATGAGCAGGAACACATTAAAGGAGATTCACAAATAATGCTGCTACAGAGAATGGCATGTGAAATTGCTGCTGGACTTGCTGTAATGCATAAACATAATTTTGTGCATAGGTAGGTTTTCCAGATAAATTGCTTTCAGTTATAATGCACTCTAAAATTAATGTAGATATTTGCATTAAAACCTGTGTGTATTGAAGGCTGTGTTTTAACAAACTTCTGTTTAACTTAAGCATGCTAAGTCATGAAGGTGTGAAGCTTATCCAGATGGGAGCTCAGCTGCAGTGGTGTGGTGTTACAGGTTCCACCTGGCTGAAAGCTGATCATCTACTTTTAGGTTTGCAGCCCATAGAATTTGCCCTACTGCAAAGCCAACCCAGAAGATGTAGTTGCTTGATTAATTCTTGGCCAAGTTAAATTTGTTTTATTTGTTGTGGACAGTGGGAAGTTAGAATTGTGATAGAATGAATCCTGCCTGCAGTGTGTTTTTCATAGATAATAGCAATTTAGAACTTCTGTTTGGTAATCTGTTACCTTTGTTACTGAAAATTGAAGAAAAATAAAAGTGCTGCCTTTCCAAGGCAGTAAGGGAGAAGGGAGTATGGGAGACTTTAGATGAAAAATCCAACTGAAGCAGGTGCTCTCTCACTGAATTATTGTTCATGTAAACTTTTAATCTTCAGTAATGGAGGTAGTCAGATCTGGAAATCATAATGGGAAAACAATTTTGTTTTACTTGAAGGGAAGAGTGCTACATTTTTTTTTTTTTTAATTGAAGTCAGAGCAGTTGATGCTGAAAGAATGGCAATAGTTGTAAAAGGCTGGGGAAAAAATGTATTTATTAAGCCAATTGCTCAGAAATATGCCTCTTTTTTTCTTCAAACAAGGGTGTTAAGGAACTGGAAGACATCAACCTTAGACTTGTAATGACTAAAATATTAAAGAGTGCTGGCTCCCCAAACATGGCTTACCTGATGAAACCTTGGGTATCACATGATATTTCACTCTATTTTTGTTCTGTTTTGGGTCAGTCTGTTCCTTGCTGTAGAAGCAGCACTTGCATCATCCCTTTCAGCAAGTTAGGAACTTTTGCTAGAGCTTATCAGCGCACACCTTGCTACACAGAGGGAGCAGAGGCCTTGTGTTCAGGAAGTAGCTGAACTATCAGATGGAAGTCTTAAAAGGTGCAGGTGTAAACCAACAGCAAAACCTCAAGAGAACCCTGAAGCCTGGACTCAGATGGTGGCTGATGGGCAGAGCTGTTCTTTTAACCGGTTTAACAATTGCAGGTGACTTGAAGGTAGTACCAGTTGTACCTGTCAGCTGGGATCACCGTCTCTTGTGTTGCAGCAGCACGGCTCTGTGGGTATTAACTGCACACTTCTCAGTGAAATGCACTCAAACTTGGTAAATAACTATTCTGTGGATCTGCAGGATTCTCTCTGTAAATGTTTACTTCTAGCAACACTATCCTGATGCTGTCAGAGTAAGTGGTAAAGCTCCAGCATCAGTGATTTTGTTGTTAGTGGTAAATTCAAGCAGCCAAAATTTTAATTTCTCTTCCAGGGTATTTACTTATAAAAGAAGTTGGAAAGCTTTGGGGCATACTTGAGGGTTACAAATGTTTTTCTGACCTGTTTAGTTCAATGTCTCTGGAAAGGAAAACGTTTTCTTTTTTCTTTGAAGTAGAGAAACTGTGATTTTGTTTGTACTTCAGAGATTTTGGTTTAAGCCACACGGAAGTGATGGTAGAATTATTCCAGAGCACTTAATTACCTGCTACCCTTCTGTGAAACTGAGAAGCTAAATGGTCAGGCAATTAGTCTGCTGAGCCCTTTGCTGTCACAGCTACAGTTCTGTAGTGAGCGTGCAGCTTCATTAAAGGTGCATAAATTTCTGAATTTGCATGATGGGTTTTGTAAAACAGCTTCTTGGTATGATTCCAGCAGCACAGCTGGCTATAAGGACTTGTGTTCTGGTTTATGGTGGAAACTGAAAACAGCTTCTGCATGTATTCGAAAGCTTTTTTGATTTGTTTATTAAAGGACTTCTATGAAATACATTACTTTTTCTAGTGGTCTTTTTCAAAGACTGTATGTAGTTCTAGTTCATGTGTAATGTATGGTTTTGTTGTTTAGACTGTAGGTTTAAGATATTGTTAATTGCTTAGTATCATAGTGTAAATTAAATATTTAAACCTGATCTGAATTGCTGATAGATTTTGCTTATGATTACAATGCCAGACAAGCAATGAGGGGTGTTCAAGTAAAGAGGAACCTACATCACTCTAGCATGGGAACAACATAAGTAATCTACATCGTAGGATTATTTGTAGAATAAAATAATTATGTATAAATTCTGTGTGTAGTTGGAATGTTTAAGAGTGTACTTCACTACTCAAAGTGTCTACATTTTGTACTTTTTTTATGAAGGACAATGTAATACTCCAGGGGATTTTGTATAAAATCTTTAAAAGCAATTCCCTTGTCACTTTGAATTCCAAAGCACAGATTCTGCTCGATCATGTGGCTCTAAATTGATTTTTTTTTTTTGAAAATGTGGGAGAGCCTAAGGGCAATAATATCCTTGTGGCCACAAAAAACAAATCTTGTCCAATAAGTCTGCTGTAAGGAAAGGCCCTATCAGTATGTTGTGGTGTTTGTTTTGGTGTTTTGGTTGTTTTTTTTCTGAAAGTGATCATTGTTTATACAGACTTGTGGTGTCTGCAGTGTTCCAAGGAGATATGGGATCAGTTGTTGGCTTGTATAGATTCTAAAACATAACAAAAATATAAGCAACAGGAGAACTATCTTTTAGTTTGGATCAAAGTAGTACTTTTGAAATTAATCTCCCCATTTACTGTGCCTGGGTTTGCATTATGAGTTGGTCTTTTGGAGTGCATGGACTGGTATGATTGTATCCAACTGGAGTCAGAAGGGTAGCTCCTGGGGCACACCTTTCTGGCACCTGTCTTGCTTCAGCCTTTAGTAGGATTTAGGTCTGTCAGATCAAACTACAGCTCATAGGAATAAAATCCTTCAGGTACTTATAGTGTGGATGTTAAATCCACAGCACTATTGTTTCATATTACTGATCTCCTGTTATGGCGTGCTACTTGCTGCTGCACCCTATAACTGTGCATTACTCCTTGATTTACATTTTTTTTTAAGAACTGTTGGCTTTTCAGTCAATACTTTAAGTTGTGTCCTGACTATTCCAAGAAGTGTCACTTCTCTTAATACACTTTGTTTAATTTGCATTGAGAACTTCTTGATTTGCTCTCATTATTTGTTTGTTTGCTTTTCCAGTGACTTGGCCTTACGGAATTGCTTTCTTACATCCGATTTAAATGTCAAAGTAGGAGATTATGGTATAGGATTCAGTAGGTATAAGGTAAGTTAATCTAGTCTTGTACCACTTTTAAAAAAGGATTTGGGGCCTAAGGTTATAACAAATATACTTTGAAGTTACAAACTGATGCTGATTGTCCTCTGTTTGAATAATGGACTCTCGAAGTATATATGGCAAATAACTGTAGCAAGCTCATGTAACAAAATATATCATATTTCTAGAGATGGGTGCAGTTTATACTCCTGGAAGCTTCATGTTAAATACATAAATTTTTTTTGGTCCTATTTACAATAGTCCTAAAATATACCCAAATTCATTTTAAGAAAGGAAAAATTCAATCAAACTTCTTGATGAAAATGTTCAAACTAAATATACTGAGAAAATGAAAAATGCAAGGCATTAATTAAAAAGGTTTTCTGAGTACCAAACTTTAAACAAGAAGTTTGCATTCAGTTTTTCCACTATGCAGTGTACATGAAATGCTGTTCCTCTGTACCATAAGAGTAGCTCAGCTACTTTGAGAAAATGGAATTAATTTTTTTTCATTCTAATTTTTTGCATAGGGATCACATAAAACCATAGTAAGGAAAGGACTGTCACCTTCTAGAAGATTCAATGGTTTTTCAGTCTTTTTCTTTTCCCAATAATTTAGGAAGACTACATTGAGACAGAGGAGAAGAAGCTTGTTCCTCTCCGATGGACTGCACCTGAGTTAGTAACAAGTTTCCAAGACAGACTGTTATCTGCAGAGCAAAATAAATACAGTAATATATGGTATGTAGTAGGCTCTAAAATAATTACAGTGAGAGATTTGGAACGTATTTTCAAACCCTTACATAAAGGAGTAAATAATATTTACAGTTAAATTGAATACTGGTCTGATGCACTGCTTTATTTCATTGTGTACTGTAGGTTCATCTCTACAAACCTGAAACTGTATTTTGCTTTGGAAAGATGCTTTGCAATCTGTTGCGAGAACAGTTAGATTAAGAAAAAACGTTTAGCAGCAGAATAGGTGTTTGTACTTACAGTTATTACTGTATATTTGCCAAATGCCTTCAAATGTTTATAAAGGAAGGAAATGCTAAATGATTTTTCCAGTAATAACTATGAATGACATAAAAAATTGATCTCACTAGAGCCTGATTTCAGTTTCATCAGCAGCATTAGAGGGCTGCAATTAACTGTTTTGTCTCTGCTATCCTTTAAAGAGCTTATAGACAATGGCTGATGAAAATCTTGAAGATGAGAATTGAAGTTTCAAAAAGGTTCAAGTCCCTAGAAAGCTGAATAATGAAAATTGGTCTAAGGCTAACATTTCTGAAAACATTGTAGTTAAATTCCTGCTTTTATATTCTAAGGATATTAAACAGTACTTTAGGTTTTAGATGCTAACTTAGAGGTAGGGCTGCAGAAAGCAAGTGAGATGGCTAGAAATTGTCTAAATGCTGACTTCCTTGCATCCTTCAAGCTGACTTCCTTGCATCCTTCAAGCAGTCTTCATCAGATCGTACTGTTCATCTAAACTACAAGCATCTTAAGGTTTCCAACCTGAATTCTAGTGTCTCTTACACAAAGCTGCTTTGAACAGGTTTGAACTAGACAACTTCCAGAGACCCTTTCCTATCTGAATTATCACACGCAGTAATACATGCAGAGTCAGTTACTCTGCATTTTGAGCAAGGAAAGGTTGCCCAAGATCATCATCAATTCTAATGACTGAAATTGTGATTAGTGTTGTATACAGTACATATACAGCACTGAGCGAAGAGGCAGCTTCTGACCACTGCAGCTTAAAAACAAGTAATTTTATGAAAACTGAAACAAAGACTAGTTTTCTAGCAGTTTGACCAACAACTGCAGTTCCTGATGAAAGCTTTTCCTACTGTTGGACCAACCATAAGGCTTTTTTCATCTTGCTTCTCTAAATAGGCATTTTCTGGTTTTTAATATGTAGCCATTTCTTCCATACTTAATTTGAGGCCTGTTATGTTTTGTTGCTTTCATTGTTGCCTTCACTGTCATTGCCTTCGAGCAACTTTATTCTTGAGGCTTTGAGTATTTAATAGAATCATAGAATGTCTGGGGTGGGAGGGACCTCCAAGCATCCTCTAGTTCAACCCCCCTGCCATAAGCAGGGACATCTCCAACTAGATCAATCTACTCAAAGCTTCATCCAGCCTGATCTTGAATGTCCCCAGGGATGGGTCCTCCACCACCTCTCTGGGCAACCTGTTCCAGTAATCTATCACCCTCATATTTGAAGAACTTTTTCCTAACGTCTTACCTAAATCTACCCTTTTCCAGCTTAAAGCCATTGCCCCTCGTCCTGTCACTACAGACCCTTGTGAATAGTCCCTCCCCTGCTTTCTTGTAGGCCCCTTTCAGGTACTGGAAGGTCGCTATAAGGTCCTCCTGGAGCCTCCTCTGCTCCAGGCTGAACAACCCCAACTCCCTCAGCCTGTCCTCACAGCAGAGCTGCTCCAGCCCTCGCAGCATTTTTGTGGCTCTCTGCTGAACACGCTCCAACAGCTCCACGTCCTTTTTGTGCTGGGGGCTCTAGAGCTGGACACAGGACTCCAGGTGAGGTCTCACCAGGGCAGAGTAGAGTGGCAGGATTCACAGAATGTTAGGGGTTGGAAGGGACCTCAAAAGATCATCTAGTCCAACCCCCCTGCCAGAGCAGGATCACCTAGAGTACATCACCCAGGAACACATCCAGGCGGGCCTTGAAAGTCTCCAGAGATGGTGACTCCACCACTGCCCTGGGCAGCCCATTCCAGTGCTCTGTTACTCTCATTGTAAAGAAGTTCCTCCTTATCTTCAGGCTGAACCTCTTGTTCACCAGCTTGTGACCATTGCCCCTAGTCCTGTCACCAGACACCACTGAGAAGAGCCTGGCCCTATCTTCCTGACACTCACCCTTTAGATATTTATAAGCATTAATAAGATTCCCCCCCCTCAGGCTCCTCTTCTCTAAGCTAAACATCCCTAGCTCCCTGAGCCTTTCCTCAT
>NW_008602863.1:13801-14428 GCF_000691845.1 Merops nubicus | reverse complement strand
CCAGCCAGGGCAGTGCCCAGCTCCCTGTGAGCAGAGGGCACCTGCTGGGCTCTCCTCGTGCTGGAGGAGCTGGGTTTGGAGGACGTCCCTTTTGGAGCTGGGTGGGCCCTGATGTCCCAGTTTGCAGCAGGTCTGTTTGGTGCCCTGCGTTCAGCAGCACCGTGGGGTGGAGCTGGGTGCCAGCGTGTGGCTGTGGTGGCTGTGGAAGGAGGATTGTGCTGCGTGGAGGAGGCTGAGAACCCCCCGTGGGTGCTGCCTCCAGATGGGCTCCGTGGGCGGGTTTGATGCAACAGCTCCGAGCTGTGGGTTCTGGGGAGGGGGGGAGCAGCTCTGGCCTCACGCTGGGGGCCAGGGCCCCTCGCTCCTTTTGCTCCTTGGGAAATGGCACCTCTGGGTATTTCACTGCAGGGTTTTGAAATACAAAAGGCCTCACACTTGGTGCAGCCCGGGTGCCACGGCGCTGCCGTGTGAGGAATGTGGAGGCTGCTGGGAGCCCTCCCCTGCCCCGCTTCCTCCAGCAGCCCGGCCAACACAAATATTGGCACTAAACTCTTGAACTTCCCCGGGCCTGGTGCTCACAGAGCAGAGCCTGTTCCCCCCCTCCCCGGGCAGGGGCCGGCCGGGGGG
>NW_008602863.1:13382-13672 GCF_000691845.1 Merops nubicus | reverse complement strand
GGTACCAGCCCTGAGGGGCAGGCATGATGGGTTGTGTCATCAGGCTCCCACCCTGTGTGAGTGTTGTTGGGCTCTGCAAGTCCAAATATAACCCTGGGACCTTGTCCTGCAGGGCAGGGGAGGCTGCAGGGGCCAGGGGGAAGGAGCAGGAGCTGTCTCCTTGCAGCCCGTGGTGCAGAACAGGCTTCCCCATCCCCTGTTGGATGTCTTGGCTTGTGTGTTACTGATTATTGAATCACAGAATCGTTTTGGTTGGAAGAGACCTTTAAGATCCTTGAGTCCAACAGTTT
>NW_008602863.1:12811-13197 GCF_000691845.1 Merops nubicus | reverse complement strand
AACCTCCCCTGGGGCAACTTGAGGCTGTTTCCTCTTGTCCTGTTGCTTGTTCCTTGGGAGCAGAGCCTGACCCCCACCTGGCTCCAGGCTCCTTGACCTTCTGGGGTCCCCCAAAACCAGGCTTTGAGGGCAGCTCCTGGTGGGTTTGAGCAGATTGGGCTGTGGAAGCAGGGGTGGGAGGTGGGGGTTGGTACGTGGTGCTGTGATGCTGTCCCAGGGTCCTGCAGTGCTGTGGGTGCTGTGGTGTGGCCATGCAGCCCCCAGGCTGACAGCCAGGAGGGACGAGAGCTTGAGCAACCTCAGCCCTGGAGAAAATCTCTTCCCTTCCCTGGGTGTGTGGCTGGCAGAGCCCTGCCTGTGGTGGGTGTTCTCTGGGGGACACCCGG
>NW_008602863.1:0-12611 GCF_000691845.1 Merops nubicus | reverse complement strand
AGGGCTGAGGAGTGATCTGGTGGTTGCGCAGTGCTGGGCCTTGGGGAGGAGCTGGGGAGGCCACGGGCTGGCACGGCGTGGGCAGCACTCTGCCCTGGCCAGAACCTCGGGCTGCACCCGTGGGGTGTGCTCTGGGTCCTGCCTGGCACGGGAGGCTCCCGTTGGGATCTGTTGCCTGTCCTTGGAGCAGTGCTGGGGACACTGGGGTGAGCTGCCCTGGGGGGCAGTTGTGCCTCTGGTCTGGGGTGCTGTGGAGCGGGGCCCCCACTGCGGCCTGGACCCTGCAGAGGGAAGGAGAGGGGAGGGGTAGGAGCTCTGTGTGAGCAGAGAAGCTTATTCCCATCATCTCCTGCTGCCTTCCCCTCACCCAGGGGGTTCCTGGCGAGCGTGGGAAGGACTTTTGCCCCTGTTCCAGCAGCTCAAGCTGTGGTTTGAGCCTTGCACAGAATGACCGATGCTCTTTGCCTTCTCTCCCTCTGGATCCTGTCAGATCCCTTGGAATCCAGAATGGGGATCCCCTGTTTCTCCTCTTGGCCAAACCCCAGGCTGCCAGGGCCCACGCTGCTGCCCTGGGCTGTGCCAGGGCCGATCCCTCCGGAGCAGGGCAGCTCCTGGCCACACAGTCCCTTGGCAGGGGGTGCTGGAAAAGTTGTCTGTCTGAAGGAAAACACGTGCACGTGGCGGTTTCGGTCTCCTCCATCCTCCCTCCCTCCCTGGCTGTGTCTCCCTGGGCTGGGCCAGCTGCTCCCAGCTCCCAGCCAAGCCTGGGCTGCTGTTCCTGGCTCCAGCCTTGCCCGGGGGAAGAGCGCGGGTGTCTTCGCCGTCTGGAGCTGCTCAAACGCCAGCAAAGCCAGGGGAAAAAAAAGCTGCTGCTCGTGGCTCGTGGCTGAGAAGTTCCCCAGCTGGAGGGGTGCTGGGGGAGGGCAGGGAGAGCTCGGCCCTGGCATCGCCGCTGGGATGGGATGGACCCCCCCGGAGCCAGGCAGGGCTGATGTCCCTGCCCCAGGCAGGGGATGTGCCTGCTGGGGACCCTCTCCTGGGGGTTGTCCCCACCGGGGACACGTGGTCCTCAGCAGGACACAGCCTCAGCCCCTCTCCTGAGAGGCCTCTTTGTGCTCAGGGATTTCCGGAGTGCGGGGATTTCGGAGAGGGGCAAATCCAGGCTTACCCCCTCGCCCTAGGGCATCAGCAGCTAAGGTCAGGATCTTATTTCTTTGGCAGCAAGTTGCTTAAAGGTGAAACACCAAAGGGAGGCCAGAAGGAAAACGTTTTTCCCATCGCCCTGCCCCGCTGTGGGGTGCCTGGGGAGGGTGGGAGCTTTGCTGTCCCAGGGGGCAGCCCAGCCTGGCAGGACTGTCACCATGGGCTGGACATCAAGCGTCCTCCCCAACATTCACATCCTTCCTGCTCTTGTTTTCTCCTGCCCGGCAGTTTCTTGGGATAATAACCTTTTGTTGTGCCTGGGGTGGCCAAGGTCTGGCTCTGAGGCAGGGTGCTGGCACCACCACCCTGCTCTCCTGGGGGGCTTGTGTCCTGGAAGGGAGTGAATTGGGGTGTGTGGGCTCAGAGGAGACTGGACCTTGTGGTGCGTGGCTCAGGGGGGGTGGGGGATGCCCCTTTGTGCTGAAGGGCAGAGCCCCAGTGCCTGGCTGAGCCCCCCGGGCTGCTGGGAGGGTGCTGGGGCAGCAGGGCTGTGGCTGGTGGGGGAGGCAGGGCACATCTCCCTGGCTCCTGCCCTTTAAAAACAAATCATTTTTTAGATGTTTCCATCACTCAAACTCAGCTGGAGCAATTTAAATAATTGGAGCAATTTGAATAATGGGAGCAATTGAAATGAACTGGGGAAGCCCAGAGCTCCTGTTCAAGGCATGGTGCCTGCCTGGCAGTTTGGGGCAGGGGTGGCATGAAGCTTTGCCACGAGGCCAGGGAAGGCACCTTGGCACGGTGCATCAGGAACCTGAGCACCCTCCTCTCCTCCTGCTGATGTTTAAGGTAACTCTGCTCATTTCAGGGCTCTCCTAAAAGATATTTGGTGGGAGCTCAGCTGTGCTTGGCCCCTCTTTTCTCTCAGGGTGGCACCACTGCAGCCCCTGCTCATCCCTGGGGAGCACCCGAAATGTGCCGTTGGGATGTGGAGGCTGCAGCTGCTTTCCCTGGGTGATGCTGGGAAGCAACGAGCTCCTGGAGCAGGAGTCCTCAAGCTGCCAGGCTTGTCCTGTGGAGTGGAGTGAGGGTTTTCTCCCCTGACCGCTGGTGTTGGAGCTGAAACACCTCCTCGGCTAACGAGGTGGGTGGTAATTAGAGTTGTGGCTGTATAAAAATGGAAGCAGGTTGTTTACTATGCTGGTCCTGCCCAAGGATTTATTCCTGGCCTGGCTGGTGGAAAACTTCTGAATTATCCCCATTCTGCAGGTGTTGGGGGGGGTGTCTCACCAGCTGAGGCACCTTTGGGTGCTGGAACTGCCACCTCTCTCCCCAGCCCCAGCTACGGGTGGGTGCAGCCAGGGAAGGGAAACATCTGCTTGTGTTTTGGTGGGCTTGGCACCCCACCAGCCCCCTCTCCCCTTCCCCCTCCTTTATTTATAGCATTTCACCAACATCTGGAGTTTGAGCTGGTTTGGTGCTGGCTGGCTCGGAGCCAGGGGACAGAGCTGGGTGAAACGTGGGGCCAGGGAAGGAGGGAGCCCCTGAGCCCTTCCCAGCAGCGTGTGGGGCCCAGGGGGTGGGAAGCCCGGGGAGCATCCTCACCCTGCTTTTCCCAGCAGTGGGAGAGCTGCTGTGCCCTCACCCCGTGGCACAGACCTCGGGGTGCTCTGCTGGTCCTGCTTTTTGGCTGGGTTTTGAGGCTCCTTGGACATTTGCCATCAGCAGTCAGCCCTGTGCAAAGTGTCACTGAGGTCCCCCTGGCCACGGGGGCTGCAGGGCTACAACAGCCCCACAATAACCCCCTTTCTGGGGCTGCTTTAATGGGAAAATTTGAGCCTTTCCTGGGGGAAGGGGAACACGAGGTGCTCTGCTGGTCCTGCTTTTTGGCTGGGTTTTGAGGCTCCTTGGACATTTGCCATCAGCAGTCAGCCCTGTGCAAAGTGTCACTGAGGTCCCCCTGGCCACGGGGGCTGCAGGGCTACAACAGCCCCACAATAACCCCCTTTCTGGGGCTGCTTTAATGGGAAAATTTGAGCCTTTCCTGGGGGAAGGGGAACACGAGCCAGCCCTGCTGTAGCTGTGGCGGGTGGGCGGCGACCCCCCTCCTTGCGCTGATCCTGCTCCTGGCCGTGGCTCAGCCTGAGGGCTCCCAGCTCTCGTGGCAAGCAGGGCTGTGGGTGCTGCTGGCAGCTGGGGTGAGGGCTCCTGCTTCACCCAGCTCCCCTCACCCTCGCAGCGTGATGGATGGTGAGTTTCCAGGCTGGGGACGTGGGGACCCCTCTCCCCTTCCCAGCTCAGTGCCGCGAGCATCTGCTTGAAGTTAAGTGTGTCCCGAAGCTGAAGGGGAGGCAGCAGCCTTTGAGCTTCCAACAAAACTGTGGTAATAATAGAGGCAATTAGAGCTCGCCTGTGGCTCAGCTCGGCTCCCAGCGTAACCATTGCTGCCAGGGGAGGGTGCCTGGGTCAGGGCGGGTGTAAATGGGCCCCTTGTTCTGGTGCTGCTGTGGCCCCAGGTCCTCTTCCTGCGCGGGTTTCTCTCCCCAGCTCGGCTCCTTCCCAGCTCCCAGCATCACCCCTCCCTGCTCTGCCTGCTGGTGGTTGGGTTTTGGTCGGGGTCTGGTGCTGCCCGTGCTCCAAAACCTCCAAGGGCAGCCGGGCATCCCAGTTGGCATCCCTCCTGGGCATCCCTCAGTGCTCGCTGCCTGCAGGCAAGACCCCAGCGTGCAGGGGATGGAGAGGCCCTGGCTGGAGCTGAGGCAGCAGGGATGGGTGCTGGGGACCTGAGCAGAGCCCCTTGTCCTTCCAGGACATCTCGGTGTCCTCAGGTGGCCCTGGAGCAGGATGGGACCGCAGTGTCCCCAGCCCTGGCAGGCTCTGCTGGTGGAGGTTTCCTTTGCAGGGAGCAGGCGAGTGAAGGAGCCATTTTCTGACCAAAGCACAGGGAGAGGAGAGGAAACGCCACGGGAGCTGACTTAAAAGAAAATATGTTAACAATGTGAGCTGGGCAGAAGGCTCCAGCCTGTGTGCTCTGCAGCCCGGGCCGAGCAGAGGAGGAAAGGTCGGACCTGTCAAGGGGTGAGCTGGAGCCTGGAGCGTGTCCAGGCAGCACAATTGCTGGGCAAATCCCTGTTCTGGGGGGGTCAGAGCTCCAGTCCCCATCGTGGCACTGCCGTGGGGCTGCCTCCCTTCAGCCCTGGAGGAGGCTCAGGGGGTGAACCCCCTCGCCGAGGTGCCCGGCAGCATCGTGGCTTCGGCACGTTGAGCTGCAGGAGCTGCTCTGCCCCGTGGTGTGCCAGGACCCTTTGGGCTTCTACAGCAGATGGTACCGAGCCAGCCTTGGCTGCTAGACTAGCTCTGTGTGTGTGTGCTCAGTCCTCCTCCTCCTCCTCTCCTGGAGGAGCTGGGAGAGCGGGTGTCAAGCTGGCACCGGTGGTTTATTCCTGGAATAAACCCCTAAAATGTGACTTTTCTGGGGGTTTTAGCATGGTGCAGAGGACGTGTTGGGCTGTGGGTTGTGGGGAGCTGTGGGGTGGAGGGGCTGGAGGCTGTCCTGGGACCACCAGCTCTGAGCATCCCAGGTGTGGGGGGACCCAGGAGTGTTCTGGCTGGGCGAGAGCTCAGCGTGCTGGGCTGGCAGCGAGTCTGCATCATACAAAACCCTGTGCTCATCCCTGCGTGGCAGAGGTCTCTGAAAAGCCTTTTTCATCCCTGTTCCTGCTCAAAGTGATGGTTTGAAGGCAGGGGTTTGGTGGTGGGCAGGGCTGGGGTGGGAGGGAAGCACAGGGCTGGAGCTTGGGGCTGGGTCAGTGGGTCTCTGGTGCTGGTGGTCTCGTGCCCTTGAGTTTGGGCTGGTGTGTGGGTGCTGGAGCCAGGGAGGAGTTTTTCTAGAAGCAGGTGGGTTTTGCTTGGACAGGGGAATGTGGAGGGGCTACTGTGCTGCCCCTCAAAATCCAAGGGGCAAGCCTATTCTAGCAAATGGAAAAGACCAAAGTGCTGGTGCCTTGGTGCATCTGCAAGTGGATTCTGCTTGTGTGGAGGCTGGCACCTACTAATTAATTCTATGGAAACCCCTTGGCAATCAGAGTTGGTGACATTTATGGCACTGGCTCCATGGTGGCGTGTGCCTGGAACATCCAGGTGTACAAATGAGACACCAAAGTGTCCCTGGTCACTGCAGGGACCTGCATGAGGTGGTGGCATGAAGCCTGTGCTGTGGTGTCTTGGTGAACCAGGGGTTGTCCCTGGCTAAGGAGGGGTCCCCAGTGAGCCAAAGGGTGTCCCTGGGAGGACCCCAGCAGCAACACTGGAAACTAAAGGAAAATAATGAGATGCTGCAAGAGCTGCAATGAGATGTTGCAACGAGATTGTGAGAGCTGGCAACACCCAACCAAGTTTTTTTGGTAATTATTATTTCTATTGAAAGCGTTTCATTGTTATTTAATGTCTTGTTTGTGTGTTTTTAAATGGACCAGCTTGAACAGCGTTTCCGAAACCTTTTTCCTCCTGAACTGATGATGATTTGCCTGGAGTGGCACCTCTGGGGGTGGTTTTTCCAGGCAGCATTTCGTGCACCCCTCCCACGCTGCTGCTTCTCCATCCAGATCAGCTCCTCGGTGGCCGCTGGTGGTGTCTGGATCCCTGGAGAAAAAATTGGCTTTGTTTTGCAGTTTTTATGTACAAATAGACCCAAAAGTGACTCTTTTTTGTTGCTTTCTAGCAGAGGTGTGAATGTAGCTTACCCAGAGTGGCTTTGGTGCCCTTGGCGTGCGGAAGGGCGGCGGAGCCTCCTCTGAAGTGTTTTTTTTGGGAAGCCCAGAGAACGTGCCACTCTTCCAGGGAACGCTTTGTCGCAAGGTTTGGCTTTCACAAAGGCAAAAAAATCCCCCCCTGGGAGCTTAGGAAATATCTTCCCAGAACACAACCAGGGAAACGTTGGCACGGGTCAAAAAGAAAATAACCAGCAGAGCTGGCAAGAGACGCGGCGGCTCCGTGGCAGCCCAGATGGAAGAGCAAAGTGTTGGAGCATGTGCTGGGCGCTGGGTGAGGCGAGGGGAGGATCTGTCCTTGCTTCATCCCAGCGAGGGGCTTTGCAGAGCTGTGCTCCAAGACCTGTTCTGTCCAGCAGCCAAGGATTTCGTTGGTTGGGAAGTTTAAGAGCGTGGCGAAAGCCCTGGATCATCTCTGCAAGGATAAGCAGTTTTGCTTGAGGATTTCTTCTCCAAACAGATGCCGAATTGGGATTTATTTTTGTGTTTGTGTACTGATTTATTTATAAACCAGAGATCTCCAACTCATTTTAGTTAAGGACCTTGAATCTGAGATTTTTGTGGTGAAACCGGAGCAAGCGCAGGGCACCGGTTACCCCCCTCGCAGCCAACGAGCTCCTGCAGGCAAAGCTCTCCCCTGCGTGGTTTATTTATTGAGGAATCTGATTTCAGGGGGGATCCCCCCAGGGTGGTGGCACCGTCCCTGCCACGTGTCCCCCCTGCTGCCTGCCAAGCCCTGGGGATCCCCACGCCGGGATGGCAGCTGCAGCGTGCCACTTTAGGGTGGTTTTCTTGGTGCTTTTTGCCCTGCTGAGCCTGTAAAAATGGAGCAAGAGGGAAGTGATTTGCAAAAAAAGTCATTTTTGAGGTGGGAATAGGTGACCCCTGATGCTTTCCCCCCTGCTCAGCGACGTGGCCCTTTTCCTAGCTGCACAGAGCCCCGTGCATCCCTCGAGGTCGCCCAGCTCTGACCCTTTTTGACCAGTTGAATCATTTCCTGTTTTCTTCAGTGTTTGAAGAGCTCGGAGGAGAGCTGGAGCTGTTTGCAGACAGGGTGAACCCACTGCTCCAGGGCCATGGGAAAACCACGGGCGGGTGAAGATTGAGGGGGTGAGGATGGGAGCACTGGGTGGTGGCAGGCGGGGGAGCCTCTCCGGGCTTCTGCCGGGCAGGTAGCTGGAGCCCTGCCCTGATTTGGCAGGAGCTGGGTTTTAGCCAGCAGTGGATGTTGCAATGATGGTTTTCACCTTTCAGATCCAATCTGGGTGTTGGGGTGTTGTTGCCATGAGCGTCTCCCTGGGAGGTTACCTGTGAGTCTGTTTTCCCCCAGAACTTGCCCTGGGAGCATCCTCGTGCCCTGCAAGCTCAGCAGCAGCACGTGAGCTGTTGATCAGACTCTTCCTGCAGCTCCCTCTGTGCTTTTTTGAAGGAAGAATCTGCATCTCCAGGTTGATCTGCAAAGGTTCAGGTGCAGTTTGCAGCTGGTCCAGTCGAGCCCCTGTGCCCTTGATGGGTGCTGCTGACAGTGGCTCTTGTTTTTTAGTGTTTTTTGAAGAATTTGGCACTCTGGCCCCCAGGTGTCAGGGTGGCTGAGGTGTCTCTCTTGCACCAGAGCTCTGGCATCACGGGCAGCCCTGACCTGGTGTCCAGCAAGGGCTGCTCATCTCACATCCCTCTTTTCTTCCTGGCTGTTGGGACTCAGCTGGTCCTGAGTCCTGATCCCTGTCTGTGGATGCTCCCCTGGGCATTGCAGCCATGCCCAAAATTCCCCCTGCTTTTTGCCCCAGAAGATGTAGATGCCCCATTCCTGAAAGTGTTCAAGGCCAGGTTGGATGGGGCTCTGAGCAACCTGCTCTAGTGTGGGGTGTCCCTGCCCATGGCAGGGGGTTGGACTAGGTGATTTTTGAGGTGCCTTCCAACCCAGACCAGTCTATGATTCTATGAATTAGTGGTTTTTTTGCATTCCTGTTCCCACCAAAGGGCTGTGTGGGGACAGAGGCTGCAGCCATGCCAGAGCCATCCCCTGAACTCCTCCAGCTTGAGCATTTCATCAGCAGCTTGAGCAGAGCTCTGCTGGGATATTTGACGCCCCATTGAAGCAGTGAGTGCTGGATGGGGTGAGGGGGAGTTCTCCCTCCAGTGAAGCAATTTTGGTGGGTTTCTGCCTCCCCTTACCCCATCCCAGGTCTCACCCCATTGCATTAAACCCTGTGAGAGGCAGTTGGTGCCAGGGGGAGCAGAGTGCCTGGTCCCCCCCCTTGCTGGGTGCTCATGGATGGTGGCACAGGGCCACCTGCTCTCTGTGGCACCAAGTGGGGGTTTCCTGCTGGGATTATTTGGGATTATTTGTCATCTGCTCCCTCCTGCTGCCCCGTGGGCTCCGTGCCCTGCCAGCAGCATCCCCCAGGCTGGGGGAGGTGGCCGGAGGTGCCCGTGCTGCTTGGGGCACTCTGGCCCTGAGCTCTGCCAGTTGGGGGACCCAGCTGGGGACAGGGACGTGGGGTGATCCACACTGGCTGTGTCACTGCTCTCCCCATCCCCTCCTGCAGGAGTTAGGGGCTGACCCTGGGGTCCCCCCTGTCCCCACGGGGAGCTGGGAGCTCAGGGAGTGCTCGTGGATCCACTCAGCTCTCCACTGCTCTCCCCGCTGTGCGTTTGCCCCACTGTGACTCGCAGTGGCCAGAAGCTGGCCTGTGTCATTCCAAGCAGAGTCATTCCCTGTTGTCACTGGGCCATGAGAGGACCCTGGGCATAGCCCAGGTCCATGGTGGCTGTGGGAAATGTCCTTTGGCTGGTTTGGCTCTTACCACACGGGGTCCAGGTGCAGTTGGAGAGCTGGGGCATTGTCCCCCGGGTCACCCACATGGGTGGTGGCCAGGCCAGATCATAGAATCATCGACCAGGCTGGGTGGGGAGGGACCTTTTAAGGTCAACTAATCCACTCGACATCTGCAACTGGAGCAGGTGCCCAGATCTCCTGGGCATCAGCCATGGGTGGGCATCAGCCATGGGTGCCCCCAGCTCCCGCAGCCCCTCCTGGAGAGGAAGCAGCTTTTAAGCAACATCGAGGATGTTCTTGCAGAAATAACTCCAGGGTGCTGCGTGTGCCAGGAGCTGCTGGCACCAGCAGTTCCTGCAGGGCATGTGGGAGCCCCAGAGCTGTGGAAGGAGGGAGGGAGGACACTCTGGGCATGCGACAGGAGGGGAAGAGGTGCAGGGCTGGTGTTTCATGGTGCTTCTTGGCCCAGAGAATGATGCGGAGGAAGTTGGAGCCTGGGTTTTTAATTTGAAAGGAAAGGCTGGATGAGGTTTCCCCACAAATGTGATCTGAAAAAAGTCAGATCTGTTAGCGGGAGGGGAGCAGTGTTTCTTTTGACGAAAGGTTAAAACTCAGCCACAGGGGATGTTTTCCTTACCCTGGAGATGAAGCTGAACACCCGTGTCCCCGAGGTGCCGTGGAGCTGTGCCGTGAACTGGTGGCCCCAGGGCGTGGGCTGGAAGGGGCTGTGCTGAGGCTGGTGGGGAGAGCAGCATCTGAGGGAGTGTAATGGGTCCTGCAGACCTGGAGGGAAGCTGAAAGTTTTGCTCCCCCAGCTCCCTGAGCAGCCATAAAGCATTTTCCAGCAAGCTCAGCTTTTCCATGCTGCAGGGAGCTGCCGGGCGTGGGGTTCATCACCCCCAGAGCCCCTCTGCTGGGAGGTGGTTGTACCCAGGGGTGATGCTGGTGTTGCCAGGACCTAGGGCATGGCACTGCTTTAAATAACTGGGGTTAACCCAGTGTCTTGGAGCCCGTGTGCTTCACCCAGGCTCTTGTGTTTGTCCCCTCCCTGCCCGGGGCTCGGCTGCTGCTGGGGGTGTCTCGGCGTGTGGGTGGGCTTTATCTGGGCTGCTTCTGGTGCAGGAAATGCATATTTTGTTTTGTTTTCATTTTTCTGGTGTGGTTTCGGACAATTGATTTTCTAAAATAGGCTCAATGAGAGGAAATCCATTTGTTAACCTGTCCCCGTGCAGGAGGACGGGCTGCAGATACGGTGCTTCCTTTTGATTTATGGTTGGGTCTGCTTCACAGCAAAACCCAACCTACAAACTGAGTTTTTGGCGTCCCTGCCGCCCGAGCAGGCGCCTGGTGGTCTGGGCCGGGAGCAGCTTTCCCACGGGCTGTCCCCGTTGCAGGAGGAGCTGCGGCCTCGGCTGTGCCACATGAAGAAGGGCCCCAATGGCTACGGCTTCAACCTGCACAGCGAGAAGTCCCGGCCGGGGCAGTTCATCCGCTCGGTGGACCCCGACTCACCGGCCTCCAGAGCAGGGCTGAGGCCCCAGGACAGGCTCGTGGAGGTAACGGCGTGGGGCTGGGCACCCCCCTCCCCGGGCAGCCTTTTGGGGTGCCCCGGGCACGGGCCACACGGGGACATTCAGTCCTGCCTGGCTTGGTGGGAGCAGCTGGGTCCCATCCCCATCTCTCGTGGGATGGCAGAAGTGATGGGGCCCTCAGGAAGCCTGGAGCTGGAACAACCCCATCCCATGACCATTTCCATCAGAATTCCCCCGTGTTCCTCCATGCTCTGGAGCTGTCAGGGTGCTGTGGGTGCTTGGGCACTGGCTCTGTGGCTTCAGCAGCTCATCCCAAGCGGGTGTTTGTGAGCGCTGCAGTGGAGGTGATGCTGCTGGCCCTGGCTGGCACACAGGAGGGTGGGAGTGGGTGACCTGCTGCCCCTGTGCCTGTCTGGGGGGCTCAGGGGTGACAGCAGGGTGCCCGATGGGTGCCCATCTCCACCTGCAGCACAGCGAGCCCTGTGCTCTGCCATAGCCTGATGCCACTCGGTGCTGGAGCTGGCTCTGCCCACTGCAGCAAAAGGGACACGGGGACATGTGGGACCCATCCCCTGCCAGTGCTGGGGAGGGGGTGACCTGCCCAGCCACCCTCTGGCCTCACACCCTGCCACGGGCACAGGGACAGGTCAGTGCTGCCTGGCTGAGCTGATGTGCTGCCAGGCAGGTGTCTGGAAGCAGAGAGGAAAGAGCTCTGCAGAGGCTTTGAGACATGGATCATGAGACATGGAGAGAAACTCCTCTGGGAAGCATCTTCCTGGGCACTTAGTGCTGGGCAACACAACTTTTGATGTGGCTGAGAATTGCCCTCCCTTTGGCGTGGGTTCCCTGCTTGCAGCTGTCACAAGGGGTGTCCCCAGCTCAGGATGATGTGTGAGCCCCAAACTCTGCAGGGACCAAACTCTGCAGGGACCAAACCCTGCAGACACCGAGCCGTGGCCCTCTCTGCCTCTGCCAGACAGCAAAGGGGGTTGTGCTCCTGGAAGGAATCACTCTTAGGGAATCTTTAAGACCCTTGCCTGCTTTCCAGCCCCCTGGGCACTGCTGCCTCTTGCCCCCAGCACCAGCGAGGTCCCTGCTGGGTGCAGCGTGGGGGGGGGGTGGCAGCAGCTCCTGGCAGCCGGTGTCACGGCAAGGGGCCCGTTACTTATTCATGGGTGGCTGGCAGAGAGCCTGGCACACACAAAGCCCCGAGGGGTGAGCTGGGAAACCCAATCCCCTCCCTTACCTGCTCTTTGGGGCTTTGATAAATATTTGATGCCCCCCAGCCCTGCTGCCCTGGGCGTGCTGGGGGTGCTGGGGCTGGGGGGAGCAGCCCTGCACTGCCTGGCTGAGCTCAACCGGGTGTGAGCACCAGGAATTGGGGTGGCAGGGGGATGCTGCTGGGGGCAGAGAGGGGTGACAAGCTGCTGAGGTTGCCAGTGAGATCCAAAGCCTGGGGAGGGGGTTCCCGTTCTGTCTCAGCTCTTGTCCTGGCCCTCAGGACCCTCTCATGCCCCAGGTTTGCATTCAAGCATCCATAACATGAAGGGGAACCCAAAGTTGGGAGCTGGCCCAGGTCAGGCTCTGCAGCATTCACCTGCCCTGCCCCTTTGCTGCCTCTGGGCTCTCTGCTTCTCCTAACGAAGGCTGGGGTGTGCTGGACAGATTTCTGAAGTCTTTGTTTCAGAAAGCTGTGGTAAAAGGGGGTAGCTGTTTTTAAGAGGAGGAGGTTACTCTGTTCCTGGTGGTCTCTGCCCCACCAGCCCTCTGTGCCCTTCTCCACCCCAGCAGAGTCAGAGCCCTCTGCTGTCCGTGGGTGCCAGCACAGGAGGGGTGGCACAGCCTGGGCTGAGCTTTGAGAAGAGTTTCTCAGACAAAAGCAGGTCCAGCAGCGAGGGGCGGGGTGCAGAGACCTTCCCCTGCAGCACAAAGGGTGATTCATTCCCCTCCCCAACAATGCCTCCAAATCACAATGGTCCCCTCGCCGCGGGGAACGGTCGGGAGCGGAGGATCATGTCCCCCAGGGTCCCTGAGACATGAGCCTGTGCAGCAGGCACAGGACTCGCCAGCCAGGGACACAGGAGGTCCACGGCCCTCCATCCTAGGGGGTGAACATGGTGTGGTGGTGCCACAGCTGCCCGGGCAGGGCACACCAGGGTCCCCCAGCCCGTGGTTGCACCCCGTAGGCAGCCTGAGGTACCCGGGGTGCATCCGAGGGGAAGGATGAGTTTGGGATTTAAGAATGGCATTGAGAGTGTTTGGGCAGGATGTGGGTGAGGTGCTGGTGGAGTCTGGGATCTGGGATTCCCCATGGATGTGTTTGGGATGCAGGCAGGGGCACTGGGTGTGCAGTGACATGAAGGATGCTCTGGCAGAGGCACTGGGGGG
>NW_008602862.1:331-11734 GCF_000691845.1 Merops nubicus | reverse complement strand
ACCCTGCTCTGTGGCCTCAGTTTTCCTGCAGTGACCCTTTCCAAAGAGACAGGGTCATGCTAGTCCCCATCCCCCAACAACTTTTGCCCCCATTTCTGCTGTGAAATCTCTCAGGGGTAATTTATTGCTGACTGTTTAAAAGTATTTTTGACATGGAAGCCAAGTCTGTTGCATTCCTTCATGCTGGCCAAAGCCACTCTTGGTTGGCGTCCTTTGGGGAATTTGTTTTGCAAGAGTAGTTCCATTTCCATGCAAACTTCTGCTTTGTTGTAGGGTTTTTTTTGTAGGTTGGAACTCAGTCCAGGGGCTGAGATACCTGTGAAGCTGGGCTGGGAGGGGTGGGGGGGAGCAGCCTTGGGCAAGGATGGGGATGTGCCTGTGACCAGGGCTCATACTGCTCCATTTTGTCCCACGGGCACCTAACTTTTCTCTCCTTCATATGTGATTCCAGTTCACTGACATCAGCTTGGAAATTGCTGCTCTGCAGGACCCCCGTGAGCTGCCGGGGCTGCCCTGGCCCCGCTCCCCAGCACAGGCAAGGCTGCTCCAGCCACACTCTGTCCCCAGGGACAGAGTTGGATCAGGCCAGCCTGGGCCAAGGATGCTGAGCACAGGGTCAGGCTGCACTCATGTTTCCCATCAGCTGTGGCATGAAGCAGGGACACCAGGAAGGATCCCAGCTGCCACTGCCTCCTTGGAGCTGAGGACAAGCTGCCTGCAGAGCAAACATGTTGCTGATCTGCTAGTCTGTGGCTGCAGATCTGCCCTTGTGAGGTGGAGTGAGGCAGATCTCTCTGCTCCCCCAGAGACAGATGGTTGTCAATGTGACCCCTTGGCTTGGCACTCCCACGAGTGGTCTGTGCCTGTATCCCAGGGAGGGAGGCTTGCTGTGGTTTTGCCTGCTGGAGCCCATGTGTCCCTGAGCTACCTGCAGGCAAAGGGGCATGATGCTGCCCGCAGCTCCCACCCCTGCAGAGCCCACTGTTTGTGGGCAGGACTCGCTGCTGGACACGACCTCTGCCTGCTCTGCACCCTGACAAACAGCACATGGGTAGCGGTTCAAGGATCTTGACCTGAACTTTCTCGAGGAGGGAGATAAGTGATGCATTTTCACTGGCTGCTAATCATTAACACCTTGTTGCCTGTTCCCCCACTAATGGGCAGGTGCCCGTTTCGCTGCAGTGAGCTCTGGCTGGGCTGTGAGTCCCTGTGCCAGCAGCTGGGACAGCCGGACAGCGCTGGGCAAGGAGGGTTCTCCTGCCAGGCTGATCCCGTGCCCTCAGGCCCCTGGAAATAGTTCTCCTTGTTACTCATTCACCGTAAGCTGCCAGGGAGGCACAGAACAATGGAGCTGTGGTGTGGTGGGGCCAGGCCAGGGAAGGGCCAGTGGCCGGGAGCTGGCAGGGGCAGGACCAGTGGTGTGTTTGGCTCCATCCCTGCAGCCGGATCTGACAGGGCAGTTTTGTGCAGGAAGGGAGTTAACCAGGGAAACTGTGCTGGGAGGAGTGTGTAACCCCACATCAGAGACCAGAAAATATCCCTGGCAGGCAGGAGCTCCCAGAGCTCCTGTCTGAGACTGCAAGGGAGTTCTGGAAACAGCTTGGAAAGTTTCCCATTACGCAGAGGCCTGGTAAAATCAGCCTGGCAAATGCCATGGCAGCAAGGTAGTTGTTTTTTTTTTTTATCACATGGAGGTTTCAGCTGACGTGGAGGTGGTGGGCAGCCCACACCATGTCTGACCCAGTCCCTGCTCCAGGGCATCCCTACGATGCTCTGGAGATGCTTGTGGTGATGCAGAGGGATGAGAGAAACGTCACAGCTCAGGGCTGTGACAGCCCTGCAACACACCTAGTGCAGATGCTTGAACCTCCTCCCTGGCAGCAGAGTAAATGCTGAGGTTCAGTAGGAGCAGCTGAAGTGTCGTACTGGGTGGCAGGAGGCGCAGGGGCGGCAGGAGCCCCCCCTGTCCCCGAGTGAGGCAGCCCCTGCACGCTGCGGGGAGGGGACCGTGCAGCTAAGGGTTAAGGTGCTGGTGCTCCATGAGCACTCCAAGTTTGTTTTTCCCTTTTATGTAAGTTGTTCCAAATGTGTTTGTAACAACCCCCCTGGTGATGCACCTTTGGCAAAAGTGGTTTTGGGTCCAAAGATCAGTGCTGGGACAAGCGACCTGCCCGTGGCAAACAAGAGCCCGCAGCATATAAAGCCCTGTCAGCACGGTGCAGTGTGGGGCAGCCTGAGCCGTGCCGAGAGGCAGCGGCTGCAGAAGATGGCATCCAGCATGGACCTCCTACATGACGCGGGCATCCGGGCGACGCAGTGGCTGCAGGAGCATTTCCAGGGCTCCCAGGACTGGTTCCTCTTCATCTCCTTTGCCGCCGACCTCAGGAACACTTTTTTCGTCCTCTTTCCTATCTGGTTCCACTTCAGCGAGTCAGTGGGCATCCGCCTCATCTGGGTGGCTGTGATCGGGGACTGGCTCAACCTCGTCTTCAAGTGGTGAGTGGCTCTGTGCCACGGCTCCCTCCAGGCGTGTTGGCACAGCTGGACTAGTGCCGGCCAGATGGGCGCTCTCAGCTTGACACTGGTGTAAAACAAAGCCCAGAATTTGGCTCCTAGTTTAGAAGTGGTGATGGTCAACTCCTTCCCAAGATGGGCTGCAATGGCTCTCCCTGCTTCCCTGGAGCCGGGGAGGAGAGAACGTCCTGCAAACAGGATGCCCATGCTGCCTGCATGTGTGACAAGGAGGGGTGGCCTCTGCCTCTGATGCCACCATAAGACCGTTCCTTTTGGCCTGAAAAAGACTTAGAGGGAGCAGACACTGCTCCTCTTTTGCATGTTGATTTGCTCCCACAAAGTTCTTGCTCTTCCCCTTCAGGGGCCAGGTATGGGGATGTGGACAGGCGCTGTCGGCTGTTGGGACCAAGCAAACAGCTGGATGCTGTGTCTGTTGGGATGCCCTGGACTGCTCGTGGCTCTCAGGCCAGCGCTGAAACTGCAGCTGTGTCCCCCTGCTTTATTGTCCAGGACCCCTACAGCCCCCGTTCTCCTTTCTTTTCAGGATTCTCTTCGGGGAGAGACCGTACTGGTGGGTCCATGAGACGGACTATTACAGCAACACCTCCGCCCCAGAGATCCAGCAGTTCCCACTCACCTGTGAGACTGGCCCCGGTAGGTGCCCCCAGTCCCACAGGGTCCCAGTAGGGTCGCCCAGCCCTGGCAGGGGCCGTGGGTGCCTGCCCAGGGGAATCCACACACACAGCTCCCCACTCCAGGCCCCGGTCGCCACAGGGAGCAGGGTGCTGGCATGGCTGGGGCCATGGCTGGCAGCCCTCCAGTGGCACATGCCCTCAGCCAGCTCTTGAAAGAGGGCTGTTATCGAGGAGCTGCAGCTCTGGGCCCCGCCGTACCCCCGGGCAGGCCGTCTGTCCCTGCAGGGGAGCAGGCACAGCAGCCCCTGCGCAGGGCAGACCTTGACCTTCGGCACGGACGTGGCAGTTCAGCTCAAAGCCCTGCCTGTGCTCAGCCACAGCTTTGGCCCGTGCCAGGTCTGTGCTCTGCCCTCCAGCCACAAATGTGGGCAGCTCCTCTTTGGGGAAGGGGCTTCCCTGGTTCTGGAGCAGCTCTCTCTCTGTACTTTGCCCATGGCTCTCCACGTGAGGTGGGAAAGGGCTGCAGATATCCCTGGCACATTCAGCACGATCTGTTGGGGGTGGTCAGCACCCTCTGCCCAGTCTGGCCCAGCAGATGGGCTGCAGAGCCAGAGCCATGCTCCCACCCTGCCCCTGCTGTGCTGTGCCCCACTCGAGCGTTGCCTGCACCTGGGGACAGAGCTGGGCGCCTGCCATAGAGGTGGCACTGTGGATGCTGAACAGCAGGTGCTGGATGCCATGCTGCCTGGTGCCACAGCCCCTGGGGCCTGGGCTGCTGCTTGGGACCCTCCAGGGCACAAGGGCACAGCCCACTCTGAAGAGGGGGTCTGGCCTGAGGCTCTCTTCTCATCCAGGGAGCCCCTCTGGCCATGCCATGGGTGCAGCCGGCGTGTACTATGTCATGGTGACAGCCCTCCTCTCTACTGCCATGGGGAAGAAGCAGTTGAGGACGTTCAAATACTGGTAAGCTGTGTGCCAAAACTGCCTGTGCTGGGCAAAGGCTGCTCCAGTGCCTGTGGACTCACAGCCAAGCCTGTCAAGGCACACGGCTGTGGGCAGACAGCCAGACTGTGGCACCCCAGGTTGGGTGTGCATGAGGACGGGCTTGGCAGGTGGCCAGGCACTGCTCTGGGTGCATGATGGTGGCACCCCAAGCAGCACGAGCTGGCCCTGGCACCAACGTGTCTGCCTGCCTCTCACAGGGTGCTGTGGATGGTGCTTTGGATGGGGTTCTGGGCAGTTCAGGTCTGTGTCTGCCTGTCCCGAGTCTTCATTGCCGCCCACTTTCCCCATCAGGTCATCGCAGGGGTCATCTCAGGTGAGTGCATTGGATTCCCCATCCTCTTCCCTGTGGCACTGCCATGCTGGACACAGCACTGGTCAGGAAGGGTGCACTGCCTGATGGATGTGTGCAGGGTCATGACATAAAGCTGCACCCGTGGCTCTGCTGTTACTGCCCTCATCCCCACGGACAGGATTTCCTCCAGGACCTGCCTTTGCCCCTATCCCACTTGAGTCAAAAGCCCCAGCTGAGTGGGCAGAGCACTGCCAGATGCTGCTGGGCTCTGAGCACCACTGGAGCACCCAGGGCCGTGGGGTCCATCGGGCTCCACTGCTCCGAGGTGGGCAATTGCTCACGAACCAGCACTGCCACCTCTTCCGCTTCTCACCGGCAGGGATGGCCGTGGCCAAGACCTTCCAGCATGTCCGCTGCATCTACAACGCCAGCCTCCGCCAGTACCTGGGCATCACCTTCTTCCTCTTCAGCTTTGCCCTGGGTTTCTACCTGCTGCTGCGGGTGCTCGGCGTGGACCTGCTCTGGACGCTGGAGAAGGCGCAGAGGTGGTGCTCCCACCCTGAGTGGGTCCACATCGACACCACCCCCTTTGCCAGCCTCCTCCGTAACCTGGGCATCCTCTTCGGGCTGGGGCTGGCCCTCAACTCCCACATGTACCAGGAGAGCTGCCAGGGGAAGCAGGGCCCACAGCTGCCCTTCCGCCTGGGCTGCATCGCCGCTTCCCTCCTCATCCTACACCTCTTCGATGCCTTCAAGCCGCCCTCCCACATGCAGCTGCTCTTCTACATCCTCTCCTTCTGCAAGAGCGCGGCTGTGCCACTGGCCACTGTCGGCCTCATCCCCTACTGCATCTCCCAGCTCCTGGCCACGCAGGACAAGAAGGCTGCCTAGGGGTGTCCCAGCAGGTAACGGTGCGCCCGGGCAGGTGGCCGCCACGTCTCTGGGCACAGTGGCCTGGCGAGGGGGTGCACCCCAGCCGCTGTCTGCTCCCTGCTGAAGCTGCACAGACTGACTCCGCTCCGGGGGCAGACTGCAAAGTCTGGGCTGGCAGCACTGCTGGGCGGCTCCTGTGGCACAGACCCACGCTGCCAGTGGTGCTGTAGGCTCAGGTGGTCTGCAGCCAGCTGACGGCACGGTGAGCCCCACGCTCCCAGGGCTCTCCTGCTGCCCTTCCCGTGCCCATGGGTGGGGTCATCAGCCTGGGACCTGGTGGCAGCAGGGGGAAGACCCTGCACTCCCCTGCAGCTCGTGGGGATGAGTCACCTGCACGCTGCGGGGCTGCGGATGGCACCACCGGGAGCAGGGTGCTCACCCATGGGTGCTTGGGGGTCTGCTGGCGAGGCAGCTGTTACAGGAAGGGGCAGACACTGTGACCTGGAGATGAAGCACCAGCTTGCAGAGCCTCCCAGCCCTGAGGTGTTCAGTATGCACTGCTGCAAGAAGCAGTACGGGGTACACGTATGCCTGTGTGTGTATACATACAGAATGCATATCTATATACACATAGACATATGTCTATAAACAAGAGGTATTTTATTAAAGCTGAAGGTGTGTTTAGCTGGCAAGTTTGGCTATCTCGCTGGCTGGTGATGTGGGACAGGGTATTGGCTCCTGGGCGTAGGGGCTGCTGGTGGTGTTGGACGAAGGGTGTCTCTCCTACAATCACCTACGCCGCTAGCAAACCACTGGGGAAGGTTCCCTGGGTCCTTGTTGCCTTTCACCCTTGGGCGCAGTCAGCTGCAGCCAGCACAGCAGGGTGGTGGGTGAGCTGCTTTTGGTGTTGTGTATCCAGGGTTTCTGGGTGTACCTTGTGCCAGGAGCCAGAGCACGCTTGTGCTGCTTGCAGAAACAAGCACAGCTCTGGGACCGAGCGGCTCGGCTGGGGCTCTGCTGAGCCCCCCAGGCTGCGGAGGCAGAGCTGCCATGAGGTTGCTGGCTGTGCTGTGGGGCTGGGGCCGGGTGGTATCTGCTGGTCCAGCCTCCAGGCACCACCTGCCCTAAGGGCGGGTCTGCCCAGGCACAGGAAGCGGCTGTGTCACTGTGGGGTCAAGCTGCTCCGCTGGGGCTCCGCTCTCCCAGCAGACACATCCTGCCCTTCCTGCCCTGCTGCTCGTTAGTGGGAAGCCGGCTGTGGGCTCACCCTGCTGACTTCACAGCCATACAGGCTCTGCAGCCTGCCAATTAACTCGGTTAGTAAACACCTCCTCTCAGTCTGAGATAGTTTAAAATAAGATACAAAGGTACAGAAACTTTCTTTCTGCCAGGCTGTACGCGTGCATGCACAGTATCTCCCCCCAAACACCAGTTCCTGCCCCATTTACCCCATGCCCAGCTATCAGCATCGTCAGCGTTTGCAGAAACGCCACCTCCCCAGCCAGCTCTTGCAGTGCCTTTGGGAGATGGGGTCCAGCAGCACTGTCGTAATGTCCATTGTCTTGCTCTGACGTGGGTGGGCCTTTACCACAAGCAGAGTTTGCAGTCTTTGCCAGCCCTCTGGTGGG
Organism: Merops nubicus; assembly: GCF_000691845.1. Classification (NCBI taxonomy): domain Eukaryota; kingdom Metazoa; phylum Chordata; class Aves; order Coraciiformes; family Meropidae; genus Merops; species Merops nubicus. The sequence goes on along the minus strand of NW_008602862.1, from coordinate 4,787 downwards.
AGCCCTCCTGCTGCTGAACACTGAACCACCCGGCACGGGAGCACCTTCCTTCTGACCAAACTGCCCCTCAGCAGAACCCCACGCTAGAACACCTTCCACAGCAAAGCTTGTACATCCCACTCGGTACAGAGCTCAGCTGTGGACCCAGTTCTCAGTAGAAAGCTTATGTAGACCAGTGTACCCCCCGCCCCCCGGTTCCTCCAGCTGGGAAGTGGACAGGCTTGGCCCAACACTTGTCCCAGCCGGGAGGGACAGGGACAGGGCAGCCAGACCCCACGGAGGCAACTGCAGGAAGCCCCTCTCTGGGAGGCTGGCGTGTGCTGGGAACCAGGGCTGCTGGTCACCCCTGCAGCAGACTCCAGCTGGGTCCACCCCTGCCCCTGCCCCTGCTCACCAAGAGCTCAACCCTTGCCAAAGGGCTCTCGGCTGAACCACAACCGCCTCAGCCACGTGTGGAGACACCGCGTGGTGGGTCTGCTGCTATCCCCTGTGTTCATGACAGATGAACCTCCTTAGGATAGGCTTCTTTGCTTCTATTTCTGTTTATTACCAACATCTGGACCAAACCTGCCATGCCATTTCCAGCAAGAGGTGGAAAAAATGTTTCCAACATTACCCGTTGTGCTCTTCCACGCCGCGGCTCCGCAGCGCCCTTTAGTTTCTGCAGCTGAGACTGCAACAGCTGCCAGGCCCACCCTGGCACCCAGCCAGCTCACACAGCACACGGGCACCAGCCGCCAGCTTCATGGCTTTATTCTCTGGGAGGTAAGTTGCTGGAGTGTATGCAAAGCAGGGAAGACGCCCCCACTTTGAGAACTGTTTCTTACTCTTCAGGGCCTCGATGGTTGATGAATTCCTGGAGCAGAGCTTGCACTTCTCCCCGACGACTCATCTTGGTGGCCTTGCCCTGGAAGCGGCCTCGCTTCCCTGCTCCTTTGCCTCCCAGCAGCTCTGCCACCCTGCAGTAACAACAGCACAAAGAGGAACACAGCCTGGCCCAGCCTGCTCCAGAAAGTAAGCAAGGGTTGAAGACCTAGCTCTGCTGCTTAGTCTGCAACATAGACTTCTCACTAAAGAAAGCACAGAATGTGTTACCTGGGACCTAAATTCTCAACTGCTTCAACAGGTCCAGCTAAAAGAAAGAGTCCTGCTTCTTTTTCATCTCCCACAGTCAGGAAGAGCAGGGTTTCCTGTGGACAGAGATTGATCTTGCTCCAGAATAACCAGAGCCCTCCTTGTCCTGGAGAGGACAGAGACACTGGCCACAGGACCCACCCAAGCATGTGAACAATTCAGAAGTTTGTGCACATTACTGAGACAGAGACTCAACCTGAAGAAAGTAAAAGGGAAGGGAGCTTTTGAACCTTTTGTGCTCAGTCATATGTTCTGGAGGACAGAACAGGTACTGCGGTATCCTAAGTTGAAAGGATACAGTTGGCAGTTGAACTAGATGATCATTTTATGTCCCTTCCAGGTGAAATAGTCTAGTCTAAACCACCCAGTGAGATTCTGTACAGCTCTTCTGGGGTCAGGCTCTTCTACAGTGCTCTAAATTTTCACTGTTGTATTTCTCATGGTTGAGAATTCCCCTGCAGCCTGAGGCAACCCCAGGTAACTTCTGAAAGGAAAGAGACCTGTAGCTTTTGACTGCAGCACAAACGTGGCACAGCCTGGTCCTGCCCGTGCTACAGCTTGGCTGAAAAAGTCAGTGTTGTCAGTTAGTCTCCATCAGTGCCTCACCTCTGTCCCGATCTCATTGGCAATGATATTCATGAATTCAGAGTCCCCCTCTTTCCTGTATGGAAAAGAAAGAAGCAAAAATCCCCTCTGCAGTTCAAAATATCAATCAGAAACTAAAGGCCTGATCAGGCCTGGGGTTTTGGCCTCTTGCTGATAGGATGGAGTTCTACATATGCACAATTCATTCCTGCAGACCTATATAAGTGTTTGTCTTTAAGAAATAGAGCTCCTCAGTTTTACTTCAAAGTACGAAGGGCAGACAGAAACCAGATAGACACTTAGATATAAAACAAGAGAATTCAGTGACTGAACTGCTAACACGTTCCTTTAGTTACAGAACTTCCAGCAGGCTGAGGCAGCTTACAGCTCTACTCACCCTGTTTATGCTCCTCCTTGAGGAGCAAGTCTGAATAGGTGCCAGAGAGACGTGACTGCCATGAAAGGTGTAAGATGCCATTCGACCCTTTTCCCCGAGCCCCCCATACCTGTGTAACACAAACAGCTGACTCTGAACAGGTTTGCTCTTGAAGTCCCGGGCTATCAAAACAGCAATGTCTCTAAGCAGGTTCAAGTTATTCTGAAAGAAAAGCAAATAAACTGCACTGCAGATGGAGAAGTCAGTGTGAACACTGAGTGGTGTTTCCAGCGACGGGAGCGGTTTTCGTAATACCCATCAACTGATGACTATGATTCAACTCCCAGTTATCATGACTAAAGCTCAGGTCCACTTTTCTTAGCCATCCTCATACCTTCTGAAGCAGCTTCACAGAGTTCTGCAGCCTCTTCACAGCCTCTACATGCTCGCCTGGTCCGTTTCTGAAAGAACAAGGAGAATTTGGATCACCACTCTGAAGAACAAGGAAAGCATTTCTTAAAGGAGCAAAAGCAGGTAAGATCACAAAAAGCACCACGCAGATGTACTCTGAGGCCCACGTGGTGTTTGTCAGAAGGAACAGTAAAGACAAAATAATCAAAGTGGAAAGGGTATTACTTGAGCAGCGAGGTTAGAGCCTTCTCAGTACTGTGACTTTGTTCGATTGACTTCAGCACTCTGTTTCCTGCCAGGAAAACCAAGTTGGTTTTGTTCTTTTTCCCTTTTTCTGTCCCAAGGAGTTTAATAACCTTAAAAAGAAAATCACCCTGGTCAGAAAAGAACAATACTCTGCTTATACTCACACAGGTAGTCAGTTCCTACTAGACTATACTTTGTGAATATTGCCTCTCTGCCAGTGAAAATAAACTGATTAAAATCAGCCATAAGATCAACATAAAAAAAAAACAAACCACCAAACCCAAGAGTGGTGATACAGTGGAATTAATACAATTTAGGAGTCATGGGCTGACTCTGCAGTGCTTGTGTCTGGGTGTCTCTGCTGGGATATGGGCTCCAGCAAATGACTGAAAAGGCTGAAACACTTAAAGGCAGCTCTAGAATTTTATCTCCACCACCCTGCACAGAGGATTTCTCATTTGTGACCAACACCCAGAAGTGTCAGTGCTTTAGGCAGAAGGAACAAGTGGAGAGCCACCCAGCAATGCAGCACCAGGCTGGCCCAGCTCCCTGCACCACGTACCCTCTGCAGGGGCACCAGCAGCTCAGGAAACATCACTGCTGCAGAGCAGGGCCAAGTTCTCTTACAGGGAGAGGACGGAGCCTGACTGACAGGACAAGGACTGTGACCTGTCTGAAGGCAGCTTCAGCTGCAGCCCCCCACCTGCAAGTCACTCAGGTTGGAGACGTGAGTCCCACAGCACATGTTGGAGTCCACACCTTCGATGTCAACAACTCGCACTGGCCCCACGTGGTCACCTGGCAGCCCACGGCTCCTCACCTAGCCACAGGGGGACAAAGGTGACAGCCAGGCTGCAGCCACGTCGGTCCCACGGACCCCAGCAGTTCTCTCCCCACCACTCACCGTCTCAATTTCAGGGTCATCTGCAGCCAGCTCCCTCACTGTCACAGGTACCCTCTCCCGGATTTTCTCATTCACACTCCTCTCCAGGGCCTCTACCTGCTCTGGGGTGATGGAGGGGGTGTCCAGCTCAATGACACTTCGCTGACGGCCCAGCTCCCTGCACCAATGAAGAACATCTGCTGCTGCACCTATGACGAGCTGGAAGGTCCTTCTGTGCAGTGCTAAGTGCTGTGCCACTGCTGGGAATGTGGTGACTAAACAAAACGTTCTTCCCTCCTCCCCCTTTTATTTACAGAGCATCAGGCGCCTCCTACACACTTGGGGAAGACAAGATAGCAAGTACTTTGCACAGTTTCTCTCCAGTTCAGTCACTGCTCCCAGGCTCTCTGAGCTCCAGTGAAATGTCCAAGGAAAAACTCCTTTTGATTTTTCAACATTCAGCTCCTGGCCCAGCATGGTGGCACATGTCAAACAAGGCAAGACTGGAGTTAAAAGGAGCCATTTCCCTGCTCACCATGAAGTTGTCTTGAACCCAAACATCTGTTCTGTGATGGCAGTGATAAGATGCTGTCCTGGAAGAGACATGCAAGCAACAGCTTTGAGTGCCACTGGACATGGGAAAAGAAATTTTCAGACTGTATTTTTTCTGCTGACATTCCCCACGACATTCACAGACGCTCAAGCACGTGCTCAGCGCCGTGGGGCTCATGCTACTACTCGGGAGCAGGGAGAAGAAACAGCCATTGTCTCGTGGGCTGGGGACCCTGAGAGCACCCCGAGAGCTCACGGGTTTCTCATTC
>NW_008602862.1:0-300 GCF_000691845.1 Merops nubicus | reverse complement strand
GGGCAAGCGGGTTCATCCCCCAGCCACGGGGAGCCTGTAGGGGAGGCACGGGGAGGGGCCCGACAGGGATGGAGGGTGGTGCCAAGCTGTCGGACATCGCCCTCCTCTGCCCAGGGCGGGACAGGATGGGTGCTGGCCAGGCGCTGCCGCTGGGGCTGGCACGGACCTGAATGCTGCTGCATGTGGTCGAAGCGTCGGTCCCAGTCCAGCGACAGCAGCACTTCGGCGCCCGGCTCCAGCGGCGCCTGCACGAAGTGGACGGCGTCGGGGCCCCGCCGGGTCACGCGCAGCACCGGCACA
>NW_008602861.1:364-1836 GCF_000691845.1 Merops nubicus | reverse complement strand
CCGCGGGCGACTGCTGCCCCCCCGACCTGCATTCTGAGAATGCCAACGATTTCGACCTGCCCGAGGTCCCGCACGGTGAGTGGGGTGCCAGGGGGGAGCCCCAGGGGAGGACGTTTTGCTCGTGGGTGCTGAGCGTGGAGCAGGGAGGCTGTGAAATGGGGGGGTCCTGCCTGTGCGTGCTCCCCCGGGGGTAGGAGGGTGGAAATTAGGGGCTGGGCATGGAGCAAGGAAGACAGGCAAAGGATGAATCCTGCCCGTGCACGCTCTCGGGGGTAGAAGGGTGCAAATGGGGTGCAAATTGGGTGCTGTAGATGGAGCAGGGAAGACATGCAAAGGATGAGTCCTGCCCATACATGCTCCCAAGGGCAGGACAGTGCAAGTTAGGTGCTGTGGAGGGAGCATGGAAGTCATGCAGAGGAGGAGTCCTGCCCCCACACGCTCTTGGGGGCAGGAGGGTGCAAACTGGGTTCTGGGCATGGAGCAGGGAAGCCATGCAGTGGATGAATCCTGCCTGTGCACACCCTCTGGGGCAGGATGGTACAAACTGGGCGCTGGGCACGGATCAGGGAAGCTGTGCAAAGGGCACATCCAGCACACCTCACCCCAGCACTGGGCAGGCTGTGGAGCTGTGGCTGGCCCTGTTAGCATTGCTCCTCACCACTCCGGGCCCAACTATTTGCCACGGCTGCTCTGGCACAGGCTGAGTGCCCCCGAGGCCTCGCTCGCTGTCTCCCCGGCGCAGGGCTGCTGCTCTGACTGCCAGGCTGGAGCAGGAGCCTTGTCACTCTGCATTGGTGGAGACGTGGAAAACAATTTGCAGGTAAAATGACCCTTTCCCGTGGCAAATTACCCTTGACTGCTGCAGCCCGGGTGCTTGTTATTCCAAGCAGGATGTCACGGCACGGCGGCACGGCACGGCCACGCTATTAACCAGCCGGAATGAAGCCATTTGCTCGTTACAGAATTGCAGGAGCCTCGAGTGAAGATGAAGTGGCCACGCTCACCCGCGCCCCGGGCACCGGGATCGGGCTGCCCATGGCCATGCCCAGGCCCTCCCTTCGCCCGTGGGGCGACTCTGCCCAGCCTCGCGAGGCGATGCGGGGGTTTGGGGGCACATGTGGCCAGATGTTGCCCCCGCGCCAGCCCCGGTGGTGCGTGGGAAGGAGCAATCCCCAACTTAGCTGGGTGGAGTCTTCATCTGGCAGATTAGGTGGTGGTGATGGGCTGTGGGTGTATATATCTATAGTTTCATTGGGCTTTAGGGTTTATTTCAGGAGCTAAATGTCATTAGGGGCAGATCCCCCGATTAAATCCCCGGTCCATTACAGCCACAGGGCTACAAATCTCTTCATCCCACGGGGAGCTGCTTGAGCTGATTTTATTTTATTATTTTCTTCCTTTTTTCCCCCCCTCCTTCCAATGGAACTCCACTTGGATGATTAGGAGCTCGGTGCTGGGTTCAGGTGCCATCC
>NW_008602861.1:0-333 GCF_000691845.1 Merops nubicus | reverse complement strand
GGGTTAGGTTGCCAGCCCCAAGGGCAGCCTGGCTGAGCCTCTGCCCAGGGGTGCTGCAGCCATGACCTGAGGCTGCAGGATGCCCCATTGCCTCACTTCTTGGGGGGATTCTGCACCACCCCATGACTGCTTTGGTGGGAGTGCCAAGCAAGGCTTCAAGAGAAAAGGGGGGTCCCTGCGGTTTAAAAGCCACTAGCCACCCTTCTGCCAAGCAGCCGTGGTGGCGAGAGCACAAACTCCCACTCCTTCCCCAAACTGCATTGGACATTCAGTTCAAAGCTGGAGGTACCCAGGGGTCGGTGAGGGTCACGTGCTGCCAGAGCGGCCCCCGCA
>NW_008602860.1:3441-8661 GCF_000691845.1 Merops nubicus | reverse complement strand
GGGTTTTGGTTTTTTGGGGTTTTTTTTTTCTTCTTCCGGGGATTTCGTGGGCTGCAGTAACACCAGCTGCCGAGTTCCAGAGCTTCCAGCGTGATCCTGTCATCAGCAGGCTTGAAGCACACCAGAGCTAACTGTTTGTATTCTACTTTTTAAATTACTTTAACGTACTAAACCCAGTGTTTGTAGACACCGTGTAAGACTGCGTGTGTTACACGTTACCCCGCGGGTCGTTAGGTGACATAAGCAGTGTTGAGAGGGGCGAGGAAGAGCAGACTTGTTACAGCAGACTGGAGTTTTAAAGTAGTGCCTTCGTTGTTCTGTATTTACACTTTTGTTTTGGGGTTGGTTGGCTGGTTGTTTTTTTTTCCTTTGCTCACAGCCCATGCTGTTCTTGCTTCAAAACCCCACATGATCTTTTTGGTACAGAAATGCAGAGCTTATTGTGCCCATGGCACATACAGAATATTGTGTAGTTGGGGTGTGGGGATCTGTAAGAGCAACCCCGTGGTTCAGGTGTGGTATCAATAATATGTTGACAACAAGGCTTATTATACTTGATAGCTGAAAGATGCTGAAATACCAGATACAACAATCATACAGGAAAAAATAATACTTTTGAATAAATTGTGTATTATTGTTCTATCTGTAGGAGTAAAAGGTAGGTCAGTGCTACTTGGGTTATGCCTGTACTTGTTGTCAACAGCATACTTATTTTATTCTTTGGAGAGAGTGAAAGTAGTGTGTTAAATAACACAGGGTTCTTAATTAAAAAGTAAAAAAAAATACAGACTTTCAAAATTCAATATAAAACATACTGGATATTAATTCCTTGGAAGTGGGACATTTTCTTTTCTAGACTAACTTATTTGTTGCTGTCACCCTGTTGTAGAAAATGGTGCTTGTTTTGGGTGTTGTTATGGGAGTGATTAGGTGTGTGGGTATGTGGAGCTTGCAGAGAATTTGTTCCTGATCTTGGAGTTTCAGGGACACGTTTTTTGGCCAGTATTTCTCACAGCTCCAGGTCTGGAACTCAGCATCTTGAACTGATGCTCCCAGTTTGAAATCTAGGCAAAGTTACGTTGCCCTGAAGGTGGTGGCTCTTGGAGGACTGGGAATGAAGGTAGAGGAGAAGCCATTGTCCAGAAAGTTAAAGGAATTGCTTTTTCGTTGAGTTGGTCTCAAGTGTGTTCATTCTTGTAATTTCTAGTCTTTGTTTTCCTGGTCTCTGCTGCCAAAGCAAGGACCTTGAGGCAGGAGAGGATCCGTGGCCATGTGTGCTCCTCAGGGGTTCTAGGCTCAGGAACCTTCCTGAATCTGGAAGAAGTCAGTTCTGCACCTGCCTTTGTGCCTTGCTTGGTAGGAGTGCTTGAACCAGATAGAAAACTCAAATTTTTGATCCCCAGGAAGGAGCGTCTCTTGAGGCAGGAGAAGGCCTCAAGAAGGTGGAGATTTTGTATTTTTTAATTGAAGAATCATGTGCTGCTTGCCCCATAGCATGTAGAGGGCCTTTCTGAAGCACTTTGAGAGGTAACTGAGATAAGAGCCAGTGGTGAAGGGAGGAAATGCCCTAATCTGTCTGTGTCTTCTTAAGTAGAAGTAGTAAAAACGATGTTGAGTTTTTCTAAAATGATCCAAGAACAAAACACAGCCACACACCCAAAGGTTATGAAGTGTTATCTTTAGTTTATGTTTTAACACTGAAATCCCATTAAAATTCCTCGGCTTAGTGATTTTTGTTTCTCTTCCTCTCTTGTTTCCTGTTCATTTTGATACACGTATCAGTTCATGCGGCTTCCTGAATAATACTTTGTTTCTGCATCGTGAGGGTGACAAATCCAACTTGTAACTTGGGGTATCCCTCGTTAGCTCTTGTGACCACCACACTGACAGCTTTGAGTATTGCCCAGTTTGATTATTGTAATAAAAATAACCCAGCTTACACCCTCAGAGATGCCCCATGTTGAGATGGAGCCCTGTTTCATGTCACTTCTCTCTCTTTCTCTTTGGAGAGCAGAGGCTGTGTGAGTTCCCCAGTCCTGTGGCAGCCCTGTGGGCAGGGTGAGTGGCACAGGCCTGGCTGAGCTCAGCCCTCGCTGCGGCACGCCGCTGGCACCTGGCTGCCTCTCCTGCTGCTGTTTCCTTGTCAGCTGCCAGTTGGCTGCTGCAGACAGCTCTGGAACGTTCTGGTGTTTGAAACAACGGGCAGAAATGGAAACTGGTGGCTGTAGCTCCTGCAGGTAGACACTAACCTGCAGGGTGGAGAACCAAAGAGAGGATTTTTTTAAGCTGTTTTTTTCTGCAGAAGAGGAGAGCTCTGCCACAGTGGCCAGCTCCTGCATTCCTCGCTTGTGCAGAGTGGGAACCTGAGGAGGGTGATGACAGGAGTGCTGGACTGCTTCTCATACTGGAACGTGACTGAATGAAACCAAGGTTTCAGTATGTGCCGCCCTGCAGGCCCACTGCAGTGGAAATGGGAAGCCTCCAAAAGGAAGCAATCGAAAGGCACGTTTTAAGAGGAAATAAGAATGGGGAATTTAAAAGAAATTATTGAAGTGAGAACTCTTTTCACGACACTTCCAGATGCCCAGTGAGGAGTTCTGCCTGATGCTCAAAAAAAATGGCTTTTCTGAGAATTTCTCCTTGTGCAGCTGAGGTAAATTTCACATTAGGTAACCCGGTCTGGGATCGGGAAGAAATAGTGAGATCACTCTTCATCAACATGACATTAACACAAACATTTTTTTACAATGAAAAGTAAACCTGAAAATAAAACGCTTTTAGTTGCCTGATGCTGTGAGCTTAAAAGCTTTTCCAGTGAAACAAAGGCTCCATTTGATGCTGGAGAGGTATAATCTGGGTGCAGATCCAGAGCTTTCGTGCAGTCTCTGCTTTTAGCCCCGTTGAGAAGAGGCAGGGAGTGTTCCTCCTGTGGTTGGAGTGGTGGTCTGCTTGCACACGTGCAGCCTGGTGGCAGTGGGTGAGCCCTGTTCCCCTGCCCAGCATACACTGTCCTTCCTTCCAGAGCACTTGCAGCAATCATGGAAGGACATAAAGAAGGAAATTGCCCTTGGATAGTACAGGTTACAGAGCAGTATCCCTGCTACCTACTGAAGTCTGAGTATTTTCTTCTGGCCACAGATTGAAGTGTGTTTATGTAAAGATTCTTCATGTTAAAGTACTGTGCATGCTCTGTGAGCAGCTAGCAAACTCTTCTCCTTGTATTCCAAACAGAGTAAACAACTGAACAAAAAATCAGGTGGAAGCATTAGATGGAGGAGATGACGAGTGCCCAGCACTTCTAACCATCAGCTGTGGGAGAGTTCTGAATTGTCCTGTGTATCCCTGACTTCCTGCACATCAATAAGCATAAACTGAGGTGCTGGAAGTTTAAGAAAAGTCATTTGATTCTTCTTACAAAATTATTTAAAATCAAAAGAACAGCAGTTGTTTAGAGTCCGTTGTCATCCACTGCTGTTGGTTGGCTTTTCTTCAAGCATAAAGCTGTTTCAGAGCTCTAACAGTGATTTCACAGTTATTCAAATACAGAAAAGCAAACACACCAGTATAAAGCTTTGGACTTGGCACAGGCTGCTGAAATCCAGGAATCTTAAACCAGGCCTCTGACCATCAGTTAGTTTCTACATGGTAGGAAGCCTTGTTCTGTTGCAGTAAATGTCTGAATAAGACCAGACTTACATTGTGCTTGATACAGCACGTGGTGTAGTGTGACCAAGTTCAAATGCAAGTAGACTGTCTCAGAAAAACACTGCTTGATAACCTCTTGCTTCAAAATTGAGTAATATAGCTCAGCAGTTTTAGCTGATACATAAAATTCAGTGATTAAGTATTGCCAGGTTTCTTTTTTTTATGCCAAAATGGCAAAGATTTTAGTTCAGCAATCAGAACAGAAGAGTTAAGGGTTAGTCTGTGTTATGGAAATTGCCTGGCTCAGTGTGCTGCAGTCCTCAATAATTTTAGCAGCACTTGAGGGTGTAAAAATGCCTCACGAGCTGATCAGCTTTTCAGTGGCTTGAGTCAAACCAGTCGCTTCAAAAATTTGCCATCTTGTTGTTTCAAGAGAAAAGAGGATTGTTTCCTTTATGCTGTTTTAGCATATCTAAATGATATTTCATCTTGCTCCTGGGTGTAGACTGATGCTTGTTGCAAATACTTAGTCTGAGTGGTGAGAAAATTGAAGATGAATAAAGGATGGGTGTTTAAGATGGATGTTTCAAACCATGTCCATTGAAGAACTCAACCACAAAGCAGGAATTCGGCACGCTGCCTTGCCGGGTAAGTCTCCACGCTTACAAATTAAATCCTGTTTGGTCTGCTTTGCTTGCTGGTGACCCAGTGCAGGGGGCCTTTGCTGAGTCAGGGCTGTATGGACTCAGTGCTGCCACAGGAACAGCATTAGCAGAGAATTTTAGATTTAATTAGAGTGTAACTATAGAAGAAGAAGCTGTCCGCCAAGGATTCCGCCCCCCTGTAGCTGTTACGGGCAGCAGGCTTTGTCTGTAAGGTGCAGTGTTTGTGAATTTCAGTGGTAATAGGCTTTAGAAACAAAAGGGGCATGTGGGTAGTCATGGGACAGAGCAAGCCCTTAGAAATGTCAGTGTGAAGTGTTTAGTGCTGGCTGTTTCTGCACAGAAACCCGTCACAACAGGCAGCACGGCGCAGAGGTGGGAGGAGTGTTTGGTGTGAATACACCAGTGTGTGTGTGATATCAGGGGCTGAATGGAAACCTGCATCCTGCTGCTCCATTTCATTAAACTGCTCACATTAAACCTCCACGAAATTAACTGAAATCTTGGGGAAGATAGTGTTCTTTGGATTGTGTGGAGTTTTTTCATGTTTCTGTTAAAAAGGTATTGTTTTTCTTAACAATAGCAAAACTATGTGTTAGAACAGTAATTACAAAGTAATAGGTTATTTCCAGAATTACTTGGCACAGAAGGTGACACAGAACTGCTTACATTTGTCATTTTTTTCTCAGCTCTTACATATGCTGTAAAAATTTAGGGGGTTTTTATTTATAATTATTTTTTTGGTATAAAGAGGTATTATCAGTGCTGATTTTTTTCCAAGTTTTAAATCACAGTGTATCTTAGCTGCTGTATAGCTTTATATGTTTATATATCCTATGTTTGTGCATAATACACATTCAGTTCCTTTTGTGTATGCATTTGTATGTGTGTGTGCCTCCCCAGGGATGCCATG
>NW_008602860.1:1460-2864 GCF_000691845.1 Merops nubicus | reverse complement strand
CCACGCCTGGCGCAGCGTGTCGTCGGTGATGCTGGAATAACAGCCCGAGGAGCAGTCCCAGCTCATTCATACGAGAGGTGTGGGAGCCCAGGAGAGTGCCTGGGTGGCTCCTCTGTCCTAGACTGACTGCTAGATCACTGAGAAAATATTTAGCTGCCAGCCCAAAGGCTGCCAGGGCTGGAAGGGCCTGCTCCTTCTTGATCGCCTCTGCCACGGAGCAGCTCCTCTCCCAGGAGGGAAGATCTCTGAGCTCTGGCTTGACAGACTCTTTGCTACAGAGTAAGTTCCTTCTTCTTTTCCTGTTCTCTTAGCTCCCCGACCAGAGCACAGAATGTCAGGTGCCAGCTTCCTCTCCCTGTCGCCGAGTCCCTAATTCTTTTTCTTTCCTAAACGTGTCCTCAGATCTTTCTGTGTTCATCTGTACTGCAGTGTGATGGCGAAAACTGTCCTAGCACTTGACCTACAGAAGCTGAAGCCAAAGAGATGAGAAGTTATTTCCATGTTTTACATTTGTATTTATGTTGTCATGGCAACAGTTTTTTATCATGGATTCCTCTTTCCTTGGCTGTTTTTGGCAAGAATATCTCAGCCTGTTGCATTGTAACCTTACGTATTCTTGTCAGTATTGCTGCCAGCCGGTCTTTTTGGGTTTTGTGGTATTGTCTCTAATCTCCTTCAGCCTGCCACCAGCCTGTGGGATATCCCTTCAGGAGCTCTGAGGTGTCCAGGCAGGAGGCTGGCTGAAGACAAGTTTGTAACCTGTTGTTGCACACCAGCTGCTCCATTTGCCTGTTTGGTTTGAGAACGTGTCACACAGGAACTGTGAGAAGGTGCAGTGACAGGGTGTCCTCCTCTGGAGATGTGGTTGTTCCTGTGGACAACCTTTCCTTTATGTTTCAGTGTGCTGATTGTTGGGTTGTCTTTATGTGCTTTGTTCTTGGCCAATCTGTTGGTTCTTATTTATTCACTTGTGTCCTGGTTTGGGGTAGAACAGAGCTAATTCTGTTCTGTGACTTTACTTTTCAGCTAAAGCTCTTCTAATTAACTGCACTGTATGAAGTTAGCAGCATGTTTTCACAGGCTGCCTGCTTTAATCAGGGGTCACACTCCATGTTCAGAGTCACTGCCAGGGACTGGGACACAGACCAAGGTCACTGCTGCAGCTTGGGAACCACACAGAGGGGGCAGAAAGTAAAGCTGCACCTGCAGGGAGGAAAGGGCAAGAGAAGTGACCCTAAAATTCCCCAGTGGGGTATTCCATCCCAAATCTGTCTGAAGGATCACGAGGGTCAAGTCCCTTCTTGTCACCCCTTCCACCTCCCTCCTGGCCTTTGCTGCCCCTACAGTGGCCACATCCAAGGACTCCATCCACCCTGCCTTTGATCTGAGCCCGGTGCTCCTGAG